>NC_041363.1:5323462-5470962 GCF_900634415.1 Cottoperca gobio
CACACTTAATAAATGGTATATTGTTTCATAAAGTAATTTGACTTCTTAAAAACAGTAGAAAATACAGTATATAACGACAGTAGCACTTTATTTGTAAGCACTACAGTTAATACATGGTGTATAACAGTCTACAATGAAGCTGTAAACATATACAATGACATTTTAAAAGGTGTATTAATGTATTTGTTAGTAAGTAACACCAGCAAAGCAATCATAAAATTCATATAATTAATAAAACAGAAGCCCTTAAAGTATTTGTAATCTTGTAATTACAGTTATGTCTCCAGTCTAATAGTTCTTATACTACAATGAATTAACATATATCAGATGACTGCACGTGTGCACATCATTTGTTGCTTGTAGCTTTAAAGTGTTTACAATGAATATAAATAATAAGTATGTATATACATGATTATATATTGACTTTTAACAACTTTACAGTGAGTTATAAAGCATTTATTAACTGTTTGTACATAAATGCTTCATAGACTTTAATAAACACTTGAACATGCCTTTGTATCTGCTCAATGTAACGTGTTAAAGTGTGTTTTAAAACCATACTTTGCAAAAAAGTGCAGAAAGTTGCAAAATAATTTCAGTAATTTCCAAGAATTGTCTAAACCTGCAGCCAAAAGAAAGACGGAAGGAATGAATATCTGAACTCGAGTACTTCTGTAGGTATTTAGATGTCAGAGTCGGTTAGGCGTCAGCAGGTGAAAAAGGGAGATCATTATTCACATGTCATGCTGACAGTTGTTTCAGAGATTCGCGCCGATAGCAGCTGATAATCATCCCCAGAGCGAAGCAACAATGAACTTGCCCTAGCACTCCACTGTCTTCAGAACACTTCAAACATGCTCCACTTGAAACACAAAAGCAGCCATCTCCTTTGATGTCATTGTCAAAAAATGAGTTTTGTTCCATCGCATTTAAACTCCACCCCCTCCTGCTGAAACCTAGACGGAGACGTGCGAGGAACAGATTTTGAACATGAAAAGAGTAGCTGTGTTTTCTGATACAGCGCTCTCTCCCCGGGCTGCCATTCGGTACTTCTCCCCTTGCTTCACCAGAATAGGAAACACAGTCATTGCTGTGCATTAGCATAAATATAGCCTTTATGCAGTTTAAACATGGAGCCACTCATGTTAAATGTGAATAATGTTTGCGGAATATATCGCACATGCTTATTAGTAATTCACTTCTATGTTATGCCATGACTGCAAGACTCTATGATGAGCCAGGAAGTGTAGTTTCATCTCCAGCCAGCAGCTCTTCAGCTCCTTTACTAAACGGGACCTGTTTGCAGAGGCAGCTGGCTGAGCATGTCTGCTCCTGATGAAATCTCACCACAGACACGGCTGCTTCATAATGACTATAATCACAGCAGATAAGCAACTAGTGCATGGGAAGGAGGGTGGAGGGTGGAGATCAGAGGGTGAAAGAAATAGAAGGAGAGAAAAAGTAATTGAATCTTTTGGAGGCACATTCAGATGAAAGCCATTGGCTGTGTGGGAGATGCTTTTCAGTGAATGACATTTAGATTACAGAGGTGCCCTGTTCACCATCACGGTCAATACCTCCTTCTCCATAATAGCACTCCTAAGTCTCGGCAGCAGGTGTTTCAGCAGTGATGTGGATTTTGGGGATACAGAGTTCTCAGGATTTAGGAGGGAAACACGGGCGCTGCATTAAAATACTGTTCGTTATCATTTCTACAGTAGGTCATCTGTTCTGATTGCAATGTATGATCATCATCATCATCATGCATCTCCACTACCCGAAAGCATTGTTACATTCACTCTTCCTGCTGCGTACGGTCATTTGAAATATTCATTGAATCGCCTCCACAAAAATGTAACCCATGGCAACTTTCTCCCCATCACCCCCACCCGCTTTTATCCTTTCTATCTCCTGTATTGACACAGACCAGCATATTCCTAATATTAGAGGGATCACATATTGCCCCGGTGACACACTTCAAATGTATCTCAGATTAATGATATATCACGGCAAGGGATCTACAAAAACCATTAGTAAGCCTGACACTTTGACATCAGATTTTAAAAAATTTCCAAGTAATCTTTTTGATTTATGAAAGTGTGTCCAGGTTCATCGGGAGTGATTCCAGATTTATCACATCCTGGTTAGAATTATTAATGATTTTCAATTTGTAAATCTGATGCTGCCATGTTCGGAGGAGCTCTGTGGAATCACCAACGGCTGATATCAGAGTCCGAGCTCTGCTCCCGAAGCATGATTACTTTATCAAAAATATTGCTACATATGACTTACATTTCACTTATTTTCCACTCCTGCACAGCCTTTCCCGCTGCCTTCATTTCTCTCTCCTCACGTACGAGTGCCACACACATTTTTCAAAAAACGGCTTCTAAACACCAGAGCAGCCACAGTTTACGCCGCTGCTTGGCTAATCTTCTAAACTTAGACATTGGGCTATTAGTTCCGAGTTCCTGACACATGCACTTTTAAGGACCTACTATGTCAACATGTCAAATGGATGTGGCGCGCAGACAGCTGTACATTGCAATCTTTCTCACTGTTGATGAGAAGCACAGCGAAGATCATCATCACTTTCCAAAGATAGCCAGATATGTGTTGATGTCGAGGTTTGCTGTGATGTCACGGCAATGCATCAGTACAACTACTTTAGTTCTACTTACGCGGTGACTAGAATCAATTCTGTGTGAGGTGCCCTTTGTGTGGCATATGCCCAATCAGACATGAATAAGACTGGCACTTTGCAAGTAAGCACTATGACCACACAACAAGATGTATTGGTGTGACACCGTTTGCTGAAATGTGCTTTTTCCATTGAAGCCATTTAGAAACAAACCAGTTGACGTGGACAATAAAAATGAAAGACCCTCGCAGACTGGCTTGTCTTGTGCTAACACCTCAGTAATTACTTCAAATGCTTTCCTCCATAAATAATTACAGGATGACCATTTTGTTGTTCCTGTTCTTACGTCTTTATTGTGCATCTCGCTTCAAAAGGAATCAGTGCATGTGTGAAGCTGTTGATAACCCTTTTCAGTTCCTGTCCTGTTCTCAGATAAATACAGCTCTCCGCCACATCCATGATTAATTGCTGATAGTGCCAACATGTGTTAGTAATAGTGTCTCTTTACTTATTTAACAGACTCCGTTGCATTGTTTGCTCCACTGAATACCACAGGCACTGGCAATATCAATACTTATAAACTATGTAAAATGAAGTAATAGCTTAAAAAATGTCGATGGGAAATATGCTTGTTCACATTCTTGCTGAGTGTTAGGATACCGCTCTCATATCTGTCCGCTAAATACAAAGGCTACAGCCAGGTTAGCTTAGCGTAGCTTAGCAAACAGCTAGCAACAAAACCGTAAATGCTGCAGGGAAACAGCAAACACTCCAGAGATTACTGTTAATAGTCTAACCCCCCCGTTAGAAACATGTATACATGTTTGGTACTCTCGTGTAATCAGTGAGCTTTAGCTTTAAGTCTTATTTACCGTTTGACAGAGTCAAGCTAGTTTCCCCTGTTAGTATTTGCACTAAGCTAACAGTTGGTGTTAATCAAGGACGGCCAACCTTTCAATTTAGTTTGGACTGAGATTTGACATGACAAAATAACAGCAAATTTGACATGGTCATAGTCAGGGTCATCCTGAACATGACTCCATTGGACATTTCAGCAAACATCTGGAGTAAAATATGTATTAATTTATTTTACGAGAGTTTACAAATGTGTGTTACAATATCATTTGAGCTAATCTCCACCGTACAGTGGAACTAGATATGGTCATCTTGACAGAAGAAAGCGAAAGCGAAGCGTATTTCCAAAATGACGAAGTACTACTTTAATCAAGTAGTTTTTAAATAAAAACTTTACATTAACTAAACACCAAACTGTTCTATTACAGTCATACAAATATTACAGAAGTTTAAAGCCCACATGACTCCATTATTTCCTGTCTTGCTCAGCAATTTACACACAATATTAATGCTTTAAAACAGCGATTGAACTGGAATGACAAGAGTGCTAATTAGTAAACAGACAACTTGGCATTTATTTCTCTGCTGCAGTGCTACCACAGAAAGCTCAACCAGAGCGCGTTGAAGTTGGAACAAATTTACTTACAGACTAAAAAGTACACAATATTCTCTGTATTAGTCGCAACGCTGCCTGCTGGGCTGCTGGTTGGGTTTCCAAATGATAGAAAACAATGAAGAAAATCTGCCATTTACTTGAAATGGTCCAGGTCTTTGTGTTCTCCTTTCACATGGCTGCTTTTCGGCTTAATCTCGTTAAGATTAAATAAAGCGTGCACGTATGCAGGTGAATTTGTTGTAAACAGTTAGCAAATGATAAACTATTTCCAAATAACATAAAACAATAAGTCTACAAATGAAAGCAGATACATGCAACACTGAATTTGTTTCATTGCTCCGGAAACCATTTTCCCCCCATAATGTAATAAACGATGTGTGAGATTTTGCACATTGCAATAGAGTCGGAGTGCCAACATGTGTAAAATTTGAATCTCATGTTTTTCTCTATTGCCTCTGTATTAAATTCCCTAAATCTAAGACAAAACAGCAACCGTGAAATGTGAAGAAACTGAATCATCTAAAACTCGAATTTGAGGAAAACATAATAATTGTCCCCTACAGAGTTTAGACTTGGTTACATGTCTAATAAGTTAGCTCCAGATTGCTAATATAAGGGAAGAAATAGCCTTTATACTGAGAAAGAAAACTGCAGAGTTATTACTCAGAGTCAATAGGGTTCTCGTATTTGTGCAAGTTACACTGCCAGTTGCACACATACAAAATGCTCTTAATGATCTTAAAGGCATATTTATCGGTTGCTGGAATTAGATGAGAAGATTAATAATACTCTGGCATCTGTCTGTTAGCTTGGCTTAGAACAAAGACTTTGTAGTAACAGGAGGAAACAGCTAACCTGACTCCCTGAGCACCTTTATTCTCACACAATTGCATATTATGAGGTGTTGAAAACGCACCAATAGCATAGAAACCTGTAATAGCGTGTTAATAGATGTCATATATACAACAAACAGCCAATATCGAAGCTATTTTCATAAACATTGTTGTTTTGCAATATGAAAATGAAGCCATGTAGAGCATTTATTTGGTGTCTTGAGGTCAAATACAGTCAGAAACCTAAAAGTGTTACCAATTAGGGCAAATGGGTTTTCTGGTTAATTGGTTACTTTTATTTTTGTTTGGTGAGTCAGTGTGTGATACAATGTTTATTGCTTTTTGGTATAAAAACCCCCGGGGGAATGTGTATATTGCTGTGAAAGTAATTAACAGAGATAGAGGGGGCAGCACAATCATTTCAAGTGAAATGACGGCTGACTCCACACCATCAGACATTTAAATCTTTTCTTCTCTGCTGCTCGTTTTTGTGTTTCCTCTTAACGCTGTCCTGTAGTGCAGAGTATTATTTTACCTGCTTTATTATGTGCAAAGCTATTTTTAGATGCCATAGGACTTGCATGTTAATGCTCTCATATGTTTCGTGTTGACTGTGTCAGTTCTTTGGTCAGGATGCAGAGGGGGTGATTGTACCAACCCTCTCATCCCATTTCCATTATGTGTGCTTGACTGAGGACATATGGCTGTTAACCCTGAAGAGCTTCCCACAAGAATCATAATATGTGTTACTCGGCTTCACTGTGTTAAAGCTTAAGATAATCTAGACACGCTTAAGAACATTTATATTTGCTCATTATGACCCAGGCAAAAGGAAAAGAGTGTCCGACCCTTCAGTTAAACCTAAATCTGCATATGTTCTGTGGATAAAACCTTCGCAAATCACATCTTCTACAGCATCATCAAGCATTTTCACCCCTTATTCAATTTTACTTGGTAAGCATCAAAGTTGTATTTAATTTTAATTTGCGTTGTAAAAGCCAGATGCTCAGAGAAGGAACAGAGACAGGTTGATTCCCCCCAGGGGGAAGGGGGGTGGGGGTGAAACATAGAGACAGGAAACATGTTCTCACCATCAATAAAATCCTGTTTCGAAACAGGGTTTTAAAGCCCAAACAGCATCCTCTTACATTTGGTATCATATATCTAGTCTTTCCTCTATGGCTTCCTGAGAAATGTAGGAAGGGAGAAGGTACAACAAACATTTGCAAGGACTGTATTTTACATTTTGGCTGAGAGGCAAACAGGAGTTTTGTGGGGATTGTAGGTGGAATCAGTGTGTGAAAAGTGTCTCTCTCTCGCTCTCTCTCTCTCTCTCTCTCTCTCTCTCTCTCTCCGCCAGTCTGTGCAGCCCTGACAGGCTTTGACAAAGAGGCTGCAAGCTAACAGACTTGACAACAAGTGCCTGCGACAACCATACAAATTAAGGATGACTTATGATGAAGTATTGTGGTCGGGGAGGCAAGACAGAAAGTACCAGGACTTAATTTGTGTCAGACTAGCAATGATGGTAATGAATTCCTGCGGTTGGGTTGGAGTCAGTGCCAAGGTTCCTGAAATTCATGCAGTGAAGATCCTGCATGTAGATGCCAAACACACAGAGCAAGCATTTATTGCATTACATGTATTCCCTGTGTTCTTTTACGTGAATCATTTCTTCGATTTTATGTTCTGGTCAATTTTGTAAATATTGTGCAATTTTTGGTCGCAGGTCTGACCCTGATTTTATACTATAAGGCTCTCAGGCTCATAGAGGCTGATCATTTTATCCATACAGTAAATGACCTTTTATTGAGAATGTCAATAGGAGGATCTGGTTACCTATGTTGAGGGAGAGGGAGGAACTTAATTGCTCCCAGTGAGTGCAGTCTGAGGACTTGATTAGACCTTCAACCACTTCTCATGTTTTTCATTTGTGTGGTGACGACCTTCCTGCTGACTGAAATCAGCCCGGGCTCATTCCATGTCCACTGCTCTCTGGAGATTCATGCCCCAGTGACTCCAACTGCCTGCTGAACTCAATATGTTAAAAAAAAAAAAATAAGAATCTGTTAACTCTTTAAAAAGCACAGAGAAAAAAACATTTTATTATTCTTCCCATGACCAGTTTGGTCTGTGCAGCACAGATACAATCTAAGTGCCACTCAAGCGCTTAAATTACCTAAAATCCTTCCCTAATTTGGCACAATTTGAAAAAAATAAAAAAATAACTGTGTATTTCAGTTCGGAATAAAAGTCTTTAATCATAAAACCAGTTCAACCAAATATGTTTGGCATTGGGAAAACACTGAACTCTGAATCTTGACAATTTGTCATTTTTTGCTTTCAACTAAAAACACAATTTAATTTGCATATCTTCCTAATGATATGATAAAACATGTTGATGGCAGGTAGAGCTGTCTGCTTTTAAAGCTGGTTCTGCTATTTGTATTTGATCAAGGAAATACAGCTGCAAAGAGAGAGAGAGAGAGAGAGAGAGAGAGAGAGAGAGAGAGAGAGAGAGAGAGAGAGAGAGAGAGAGAGAGAGAGAGAGAGAGAAAACGGAAATCACAATTATAGCGTTCAACTGACCCACCTGCCATTAGCAAGATGAATTAGCTGGGTCCATGCTAGTGACAACAGCTACAGAGGGAAAATGATCCTGGTGCCTCATAGACCTGGGCTCCCAGACACCACCAGGAAGCAGACAGGGGCCGCTCGGACCCCTGAGACCCAGAGAGAGAGAGAGAGAGAGGGAGAGAGAGAGAGAGAGAGAGAGAGAGAGAGAGAGAGAGAGAGAGAGAGAGAGAGGGGGAAATAAACAAGATAAACACATTTACTAAGGCTGCGATTGTGTGGAAGAGTGATAGGGGTTTACTTCTTGTGCAATAAAATAAATTATGCAGCACAGTGGTGCAGACTGTAGCACAGCTCTACACAGTAGCCACACTGGTTACTCTGCCTTCTGAGGTGATTCTTGAAGCACGTTGAAGCTTAATGCAGAGAAATGTGAAAAGTCCCAGGGGATTTCTGATGAATGCAAATGTACACAGTGTTGTTTGAATGCCACTACCTGGTTTACCAGTAAGCTTACAGTTATTCCTTCTCTGGTTTTCTTTTTTATAATGTTATGATGATGTCAGTTCCTCAAAGGACTGCAGTGTTGCTTTGTGCTGCTGTTCGTTGTCTGTGGCGATAAATGACGTTTAATGTGAGCTTGCCTGAGGACTGTTGTCTGATGCTGTACTCTAATGCACAGGGAACTGCTTACTAAATCAAAAATAATAATAAAATGTACAATTCATAAACAATGTGTATATTTAGATCACATCTACGGTGTGTAAGAAAACATGAATAGTTCCAAATTTCTCCGTCAAACAGGAAGTTATGTCAGTGGTTCATATCTAGATGGTTAAATTGCATTTTTTTTTACTTGTTGACTTTTAACCTACACTTCCCATGATGCAGTTTGTTAAAATCTTTTGTTACACTTGCCCTGCCTGGTGAATGCACATTTATAAGGCAGCGTTATCCTGTAACTACCACTCGTGGCCATAGTGGCTGATTCGCAGCAAAACACATGTTGTATACGCTCACCTTAAATGAGCCAATCACACGTCTTCTGGTCACATATTGTGCACATGGTTAGGATTAAATCATACACTTTGTAATCCCAAAGCAAGCACACACTGAGTCGCTGAACAGGATGTAGCCCAAAGGGTCGATTGTTGCTCATCACTGGATTAAAGAGACAAAAAGGCCAAACGTCATACTGGGAAATCTGTCATACTAAAAACAAAATGTCCGCATAAATGCGTGCTCATGTTTCCTCTTCATGATCTCAAGTGTTCAATATCTGTATGCTCGTCAGGTTTGATGGCCAGAGGTGGTAGAATGACTGATGGCATGTAAAATATGACATCACGCCAGTGGGCAGCTTCTCCGAGCGCTGCACCAGTGAGGTCACTGGTCTCCTAATGACTTCCTCGGGGTTCAGAATCGGCCTCCTTCCCTCCTCTCCCCGTCCACTCGGAGCATGGCGCTCCACACTTCCGCTCATTATTCTTAATCAATATTTGAGAACAGAAAACAAGACGTATTTATGAAGTAATAAAATATTACGTTTTCTCTTTAAATTCCACATTTCACACCACGTAGACCTGAATTTCAACATGTGTGCTTTTATTATGTTAACTTTGTAATGGCGTGTGTAATGATGATTTATATAGGATTAAATGTCCCATTCAAGTCCCTGTGAGAGACAACTGCGTGATGGTGCTTGCTCGCCAAAACTCTGGTTTGCTGGACAAATATGTCCTCAGTATAACCGCCTCACATCTGTATTTGTTCTGCTCTGAATCATAGGTGGCCCAAAGCTGTCTTGATAAATAGCTACTCCAGGCAAGTATGGTGTATGCTCTCTGACACTATAGGTCACATAACCTTGTTGTCGGGACTAAGACTAATGCAATGTGAAGTGTCAAGTTATTATACTGAAACTAGACTGTGGAGCGGAACCTGAGCCACTGTGGTGATAGCAAGTAGGTGAAACAAGGCAAGGTGAATGTAAAAAGGTCATAAAAGGAGTTGATACTGAGCAAATGAGGGGGTATGGAGTGGGAAATATTCAACACTAAGTGGGTCTTGTTGGTAGTGAAAAGGGGCACTGAGGTTCTCGGTAGTCGACGTAAATCATAATTGGCTGCCTCCGAGCCGGAGCGATGCAAAACACAATGCTGACTTGGTAGTCGCACATGATGCCAGGAAGGGAATGTGTTTGTTTATTTCAGGAGAACTAAATAATGCAGTAATAATCCTCCTCTCCATGTCTCCCGAGCAAATGCCTCAGCACCTGTCAAGAATTTGCAGTATGTTGTCTATTGAGAGAGTTGCAAGAAGAAAACATGTTATTATTACAAAGCCAAGTAAACTAAAGTAATTGTCTGCAGATGGCAAAAACAAGCCACAGCTGTTAATACAGTGTGAAACATAAGATATGAAATATAAATGCAGCAGCGAGGGACTGAGAACAAACTGCATCAGACCAAAAGCTAATGACTTCCCATTACACAATGTAGCCTATAGCCACACTGCACTAGAGAGGGCATGGAGGAGGTAAAATGTGCTGCAAAAATTAGTTTTCATTTCAAGTAATTACCAGAATCAAAGCAGCTGGGTGTTGGCTTCCATGTTTGGATTGGTTTCAGTAAAATGAACAATGTTCCTTTATGTTCTTGCTGAGAGATGAAGGATAATATTGTTACCACTCTCCTTGCTGTCCTCTAAACAACCAGCAGCAGGTTAGCTTAGCATAACCACTTGAAAAACAGGGAAACCGCTCGTCTGGCTCCGTCCGAAGGAAAATAATCACCCTACCAACAAGTCTGAAGCTCACGTATTACCGTTTTATATGTTTCCATGTTTGTTTACAATGTGGTGACCAATTGTCATTTTACTGGGAGTTACTGCTGGAGCAGCAACTTCCTGGAGTCTCCGCTGGTTGCCCTGCAGCTACACGAGTCAAGAAAAAGACCAACATGCATCCTGAAACCCCAACCTAGCGTCGGACATAGCCAGGCTTGCTGTTTCCAGTCTTTATGCTAAGCTAAGCTAACTGGCTGCTAGTGTAAGCCTCGTATTTAGCGGACAGAGCGATATCGATCGTAAGCAAAGCTCATTTTTGCCGTGCGTCATTCACGCAGGTGCTGGTCTGTTTCTGCAACCCGTGTTTATCCAACCCAAACATCCAAAGTAGCAGCTGCATATTTACAGTTTTTAATTTGTGCAAAACGCGAATTTCTGATATATTCGCCTCTTTCCATTGACTTTGTATGCTATGACGCCAACCTCTACAATTCGCCTCACATGAACACACAGTGAAACAGAGCTTTTTGCAAATTGTTGGGTGTACAAGGAAGTGAGGCAGAACGGTCACGAGGATCAGCTTTGTGAAAGACTCATTTCTTAACGTAAAGCTCTTTCCGCTGAATTGAATTGATAGTAGTTGTGATCTGATGATGCCACACACTACAGCACAAAGAGCAAAGCACACGGTGCACTGCTTACGAAGAGACGCAGGAGAAAACATACAGAAGCGTACCACGTTGCAATGATCCGTGCTGCTGGAAAGAATCAATGAGACGATAGGTTCGGTAAAACTCCATAGTGTGCTCATTTCAGAGTCTAGTTGCACTAAGAAGAAATGACAGCTCTCTGCAGACTCTTGCAGATGTAAACCTGCTGCTGGAACAACTCCTGTGTTGCAGCAGCAAACAATGATGAAGGTGAACAATAAGGTTCATCCAGGTTCTAGCAATCAAATATAAATCTCACTGTACAGCTCAGAACTACTGTGAAAGCACGCAGAAGCGTTTGATAATCTTTCTCAGCATGTTGTCATCCTGCTTTGAATCAATCTAAACGAGAAAAATGTAGCAAGGATATTTAACAGGCCATTTTATGTTTTTATTAAACATCAGAGGCATCCAGTCACAAACATGTTGTCACTTTAGGTAGACTTGTCACTTTATACCTTTTTTTAAAGCCTTTACATGAATTTAGTCTGTTGTCTGGTGTACTTATTCAATGACCCACTTGCCAAATCTTGGATAACAAATTGGTTCAGCTGCTTTATCTGTTTTGCAGAAGTTGACAACAGGAATCATTTGTTTTTTGGATGTCAGGATGTATATACAAGCAAAGACAGGGAGACAAGACATGCTGGCAGAGAGACCAGGTGGTATTCAAACACAGGACATTTACATGTTTTGCTTGGATCTTTAAGCCACATGGAGAGTAACCTTTTATCACTTTACTGTAAGCCGATAGTTACAATATTATTTAGGAATATTTATTTCTCATGACATATCCGCTACTGTTATGAAGCAGGATTCTGTAAGCGCCGTAAACTCACAGATATATCCATGCGTCCCATTCTTATGTCGTCACCGGATCTTTCTCTAAACATGATTTGTAATACATTTTTCATGCCACAGCCGCCGGCCCATTCACAAGTTAAGGCTGTGGCCTTGACTCAGCAGTCGTTTTACCGCGCACTGCCAAGCTAATCAAATTTTTCCATCAGCCTTAACAGGTATGGAATTGTCCATGGGCATGCCCTGCCAACTCTTAGCTGACATACCATGCACCAAAACATTCACAGTTAATACCCACGGCCTTCCAGCAGTGTTGTTTTCTTTACACAACACTGTACAAGACATTTAGAGCCCGGTGAGAGCATTGGAGTTTAGATTTTAAACAAATGTTGAAAGGTATTTGATCCACTTATGCCAATTTAAGACCATTGCAGGAATATTTTGTGTAACAATATACACTTTTTAATCCGTTGTGGACATAGAGATGAAAGTGAAACGCTTGCATGCCATGATTTGTTTATTAAAGGTGCATTGCAATTGTCTTGAACCAACAATGAAAACACATGTTTACAGTCAATGTTTCTCCCCAGAATGCATTGTGTGCAGGTCTAACAAACGCACTGAATGCATCATAAAATGCCATAATCTTAACATCATTTTAAATTGCACATTGTTTACATCCATGTTTGCCGTCCTACAGTCGTCTTCTTCTTTGCCTTTGTTGGTGCATTGATATGCTCTCGGTGTGTTACCGTCAATCGGATAATAGTGGGAATAATAACCTGTAAATTTACTCAGAATAAGACACACAAACTACAAACATTTTCTTGCATTCTTCTCTTCAAATAATAACCAGCATTGTTTTTGATGCAAATATCAATTGTTGTGTTTTATTTCATGTTTTACATTTAGTAAGCAGTTGAAACAGGACGATGGAAACATTATGCGTGTTGAGGGTAACTGTAACATGACCCACATGTTTGCATTATGTCTGTATTATGTGCTCATTTAATGCTGTGTGTGTTTCTTAAATAACACTAAGGATTAACTATGAATGAAAGACCAATTTGAATCAAAAGCAGATGCTGCACCACAATCAGTTTCATGTTACCGTACGTGAAGCTCTAGTGGCTTTATGTGAAACTGTGCTTCGTAATGTAGGTGACATCTATCATGTTGCGCCTGCTTCGTAAGTTGTGCAGTTCAGTGAATGATGACGCACTCGGCTCCGTAATGAAGTCTTTATGAAGCCAAATTACAGCAGAAAGGTCCACACCTTAAATAAATGCAGCTATTGATTTAATAGAGTTACATGATATAATTATTGAATTTGTTTTGTGCAATGTGTGTGTGTGTGTGTTTGAGAGATAGACAGACAGATACCGCTGCTGTTTTTGTGGCTTTCTATTTTTTTTGTGACTTGGTGTCAGTATATTTGAGCAGCACAAAGGCAGCCCTTGCTTGCTGACACGCGTCTGCTAAGAGGTAAGGCAAACATCTGTCTCCTGTCACAAGCCTTCACATACTCGCTTTTGCCCAACAAGCTACGATAAGCCTCCATTGGTTCAGAGATGAGGCTGCGTGTGATCGTAAAGCAATCTGCGAGGACGGAAATGGGCTGAAATTAAATTGAAAATGAACTTGGTAAGATGTAAGGAGAGGTAGGATCAAATGTTAATTAACTCTACTGTTTTAAGCTCAAAGGCCACTCAGGACTCATCTGGTAATATAAGTCAGTGCTGCTGAAGAGATCAGTGCAGGCAGTCTGCGGTCCATTATACTCCTGCTGAGTAAATCAAATGTACACTACTCTCAGGCTCGTGGCTTTGTAAGAGTCTCATGAAGCAAGCTGTAAGAAAGTAAACGATCGTTATGCAAAGGGGGGGGGGACGAAATAGCATGTTAACCACATCTGTTGAATAGAAATGAATACACAAATATACTCACGGAAAATGAACACAACCACTTTCTTTGATTCACAATTAAAATGAGGTTTGTCATTTTCGATCGCCGTCACAATAGCATTCTCACCATTAACTCGTATTCAGATGCAATGTGGGCTGAGGAAGAAAAATTGGAATTTAAAAGGGCAGACATCCAACGGCGAAGGTTTATTTAAGTCATTTCCTGTCGCGTCGCTGGTAGTTCACACAAATCATAAAGCACTGTTGCATTTAAAGTTGTTGCGTTAAAGTGTTTTGGTTACACTTTACTTTAAGAGATACAGAAAGATTTAATAAATGGTTTATAAGCAGGCTGATATATTAACATATATTGAATGATAATATAGTAAAACACAGTTGGTACAATAAGTCACAGGCGAATGTTAAATGCTCAACAGGGGGAATTAAAGTAAAAGGTTAGCATTTAATATCTACTTCTTGTAACTTCCAATACAAACCACACACAGAGGATCCAAGTAGTAAGACACAAGGCTTTACCTCATGTCTGTTCTGTCAGATCTGACCAGAAACAATATCAATAAAACATTTGTCTTCTTCTTTAGGAGTCGGTGTTTTGTGGTTGGCATCCCAGATGTTTCTCAGACAACAGCCTACGTGTTTTGAAACAGGTGTGTAAGCGTTTCGATAATGTTGCAACAAATGAATCAGCTGTTGTACTTTACCTAACCCTAACCCCTAACCCCTAACCCTAACCCCTAACCCTAATCAGCTTTCTGATTCTGATACCACTGAGGCTTTTAGAAAACAGTCATTATTAAGTAAGTGAAAAACAAAGTAGTCACAGACACTAATGATGTTTTTAAGGGGTTAGTGTGTATATAGAGTCACATTTAAGAATGAAAAATAGATATGTGCCAGCTTATGAATTCCTGTTTGAACCTCCTACCAATTTAATTTAGCGATGGTAATGCAATTACAGCTTTTTACATTTTAATATAAACAATCTCTCTATTGAAATCCAGAATAACATGGGTCTGTGAACAATGCACCACAAGCTATAAATCAAACCGTGAAAGAATTTCATTTTATATTTAATCTAATATGAACTCTACCTTAATAATATAAATGATATCTTTCTCTAATTTAATTGGCAGTAGCTATGTGCATATTGCTAATATAATTCTGGATTTCCATATTTAATGATGCATGCTTTTCATGGAGAATTTTACTTAGAAAATGTCGTCTTTAATGAACCTTAGGAAAAATCTCTAATAGGCATAATCTCAGAAAATGTAACTTCTTTATTTAAAAGGTTCTGGGGCCAATTTTGCTGAGTGCAGTACTTAAAATCCTATAGTTGAAGTCGTGGGGAAGCAAATGTATCTATTTGTAAAGGAAGAATGAGCAAATAGATTGGAATTCAAATGGCAGAGTACAGCAGTGCTTCAAACTCCAAATGCTTTCATTCTTCCTACGAGAGGAAATATGCATGCACACAGTATGCACACTCCATTTTATTAGGAAAAAAAGCATTAAAATGTAACAAGCTAGCTTAGCAGAGCCACTAAATGTTAAATAAAACAACGGTGCAAAACCTCCCTGCAATAGAATCATTATTAAGAACTATAACAACAAATATCAGTATGCTAAGCTGTTTCCATAAAGTTTCTTTATTTGATTTACCTCAAAGGCTTTTAATTGAAATTGCTTTGATGCATTTGGACATGTGTGGCATGGGTGTGTGATATCCGGATGAAGATATGATTTTCAGAGAAAGGTGTTCAATGAAGTTCTGCACTGGTTGAGTGGACAAATACGCTCTCTTGGGAAACCGTCTGTGCTCTGCGCTTGAATTAAACTCATGCTAGGCTGTTACATCTCTTTTCTCTTCGTCCTGTCTATCTGCACTCATATGTTGAAATCAAAACAAACACACACGCATGCACACACACACACACACACACACAAATTAGCTGCACATTGTGAGTGGGGATATGCAGCAGTGTACAGACACACTGTGCTTCAGGAGTGTCCGTGAGAGATGCAAACACTGGACACGAGCACAAAAGGAAGACAGGAATGAAGAACTCGGCTGAGGAAAATGAGAATAAATGGATGTCAATCTCCATGTGGAATTGGTAACCAATGATCCATTTAAGGGAGCCTTTCCACAACAGACCGACCAAATAGCCTGAATTAGAAGTGCCTGACATTTCAGTTAATTGCGCTAACCATGTCAGCTCCACAGTCGCTGCAAACCAGGTTAAGTCGTAGCCTTCTATTCACCATATGCAGCCGGAGCAAAGGTCTTATGTAGGGCTTATATGTGCAGGGATCACTGCAAGCAAGTGATGAATAAATTACTTTAAATATTAGAGATTTATATTTGATAAATAATTAAATAATTCAAATGCACATCAGCGCACAAAGTTGTGTCTTTCAACACAACATCATTTCTGTCAAATGTTGTATTTGTACTATGTTGTTTATCCTGTACACACGACATCTATTGCACGTCTGTCCGTCCTGGGAGAGGGATCCCTCCTCAGTCTCTCCCTGAGGTTTCTAACATTTCTCCCCCTTTAATTATGGGGTTTCTTTTAGGAAGTTTTTCCTTGTGCGATGCGAGGGTGTAAGGACAGAGGGTCTGAGGACAGAGGGTCTAAGGATAGAGAGTGTAAGGACAGAGGGTCTAAGGACAGAGGGTGTAAGGACAGAGGGTGTAAGGACAGAAGGTCTAAGGACAGAGAGTCTAAGGACAGAGAGTGTAAGGACAGAGGGTCTAAGGACAGAGCGTGTAAGGACAGAGGGTCTAAGGACAGAGGGTGTAAGGACAGAGGGTATAAGGACAGAAGGTCTAAGGACAGAGAGTCTAAGGACAGAGGGTCTGAGGACAGAGGGTCTAAGGACAGAGGGTCTAAAGACAGAGAGTCTAAGGACAGAGGGTGTAAGGACAGAGGGTCTGAGGACAGAGAGTCTAAGGACAGAGGGTGTAAGGACAGAGGGTCTAAGGACAGAGGGTCTAAAGACAGAGAGTCTAAGGACAGAGGGTGTAAGGACAGAGGGTGTAAGGACAGAAGGTCTAAGGACAGAGAGTCTAAGGACAGAGGGTGTAAGGACAGAGGGTCTGAGGACAGAGAGTCTAAGGACAGAGGGTGTAAGGACAGAGGGTCTGAGGACAGAGAGTCTGAGGACAGAGGGTCTAAGGACAGAGGGCGTAAGGACAGAGGGTCTAAGGACAGAGGGTGTAAGGACAGAGGGTCTAAGGACAGAGGGTCTAAAGACAGAGAGTCTAAGGACAGAGGGTGTAAGGACAGAGGGTGTAAGGACAGAGAGTCTAAGGACAGAGGGTGTAAGGACAGAGGGTGTAAGGACAGAGGGTCTGAGGACAGAGGGTCTAAGGACAGAGGGTGTAAGGACAGAGGGTCTGAGGACAGAGGGTCTGAGGACAGAGGGTCTGAGGACAGAGGGTGTAAGGACAGAGGGTCTGAGGACAGAGAGTCTGAGGACAGAGGGTCTAAGGACAGAGGGTGTAAGGACAGAGGGTCTAAGGACAGAGAGTCTAAGGACAGAGGGTCTGAGGACAGAGGGTGTAAGGACAGAAGGTCTAAGGACAGAGAGTGTAAGGACAGAGGGTCTGAGGACAGAGAGTCTGAGGACAGAGGGTCTGAGGACAGAGGGTCTAAGGACAGAGGGTGTCGTATCCTGTACAGTCTGTAAACACTGAGACAAATGTATAATTTCTGATATTGGGCTGTACAAATACATTTGATTTGATTTCTCATAGGAACAAGCAGATGTAAATGCATTGGCAGCGATGGAGAACAGTGCCAAACTTCTCCCAGTGACTCAACAAAAAGAAAGCACAACTTGCTGTCATGAAAGCAAAAGGTTTATTCATGTTTGAAATTACACAACTACCACAAGGAAGACTTTTCAGTCCAGGGTGTAGTCTGGTTAGAAAGTAACACTAAACATCTTTAATACATTAGAATCACTGCCACAAATCATTTGTCATGACTTTTTCAGTTTCAGAATCACATACAATAGAAAAGAGAGAAAAGAAGTTTTGAACCCTGTTGAACAGAGCTGGAAATGTACAGTTCTGAATACTGAAACCTCTATGCATTACGCTTTTTATAGTGAGTTTTTTTTTTTCCTCTTTTTTCCCGCGCATGATTTAGTAACAAGATGAGCAACATTCAAAATGTTTTTTTTATTCAGTATTTACAACAGTTTCACTGTTTGGTGTTAATTTATCAACAATGTTCATCGCACACCCTCGTAAAAGCCACAGAGCAACAACTTCCTCTCCCTCCCCCCCCCCCCCCCTCCCCCCTCCCAACCCATCTCTTTTTCATGGTATTAATATTATCATTTTCATTTTTTATATTTTTGTCATTTTAAGTTGCGGTACAGCAACGGCATTTTATTAAAAGATTAAAATATACATTAGATTACATAGAGGATGAAGAGTTACACGATGGAATCAAAGTAACTACAAAAAGAAACATGAACGTGGTGATGTTGTTTAGAGGTAGTAAGTGAGCACTCTAATCTACTGAAATGTGGGAAATTATTGTTTTTTTATGAATTTGAATGAGGTAATAAAGCTGTGTATTGATTGGTGGGATGTATAATTACTCTTAAGCTATATTATGTACAACTTTTCCTGTGTAACGGGGGCCTGCTCCTGTGTGCCGTGACGGAATGATATACTGTGTGGGATCTGTTGATAAGCAGTACAAAAACAATTGTTTACATATGTACATACTAAACATCAAATTATAAAATATGGAACAGTGTCATGTTGTAGTCGAGCAATCAATTACACTTCTTTATGTTCCCGAGTTTGAATAACCATTTCCTTCTACTAATGTATACGGCTGTACGGCGAAAATAAATCTTGAAAGTAAATACAAAGCTGCCATTGAGCTGTCAACAGTAGCATTGTTGAGTTGCTGGACAAGAATGCGAGCACATTAAAGTCAAAGAAACAGCTGCTTTAATCTATGTATTGTAAGAACTGAAAGAGAACCCAATTATCAAAATGGGAGTCGTAATTAAATCAAGAAACAAACGAATGGCCGTTTAAAATGTCACATGAAATGCGCGGGTGTCATCCAGTGTTTTGAGTCGAGCGGAGCTAATTATCCTGAAAGTTTACCGAGTGTCATCTGAGAGCTGTTTTTCTGTTTGTACATGTGTGTGCTTACCCCTACGACAGACAAATAAGAGCATGGTGATTACATCGGATTGGTGTGGACGGAAAGTAAACACTGAACGATCAGCAAACACTCGGTGTTAATGATGGAGGGTGTCGTTCGTGGTTTGAGGGACATTTTAAGGTACAGGAAAAACCAATCTGTCGTGAAAAGTGTTTTTTTTTTCGTCGTATAATCCTCTGCAGTTGGTGTAGCCAGTGAAAAGAGTCCATGCCCAGCTTGAGGCGAAGATGCATTAATAGCGGATCAATTCGAGGTCTCGGAGTGCACACTTCCGGGTCCTTCTGTCGGAGATATTACAGAAGACGGAGTTGTTGCATCTTGCCACCCCCCATTAGCCTAGGACACACATGGGAAAGGTTTGAGATTACAATCACATTCTCTGCAATATGAGCTTGGTACATTTTTATCTCCAAAATTGTAACACTTCAAAAATGGAAATGAGACTTCTGAGATTCTGGTGGCGCTAACGTGTCAGCTGATGTCAACATGTTTTACATACGACGATGTTGTTGCGATTAAGTCTGTGCGTTACAGTAGCATCAGCATCTTGGAAACAAATTTGTCTCGTGTCCCGACCAATGGGAAGCAGTGCCTGAAATCTGTGTCTAAGCAGATTTCGGCAGCGGCAGACAGCTTGTCGCTACATATTCTCCTGTCAGTCAAGAATAGGGAGGGCTCGGGCCGGGTGAGGTGGGGGGAGCTGAGCGAAAGTGACAGGGCAGGGGCTCTCCAAGAGAGCCAGTCTTAGCCAGCCTGACTTTGCTTTGCTCCAGGCGTGACCTAGCCTTTACTGGATCCTTCTACGTCACCACCAAGAAAGCTAAAGGTTAGTCTATACTAATATATCTATGTGGAACTTTAAGGTTTGTCTCTGCAAAATAGGAGCTTTGCCACAATTTGACTTATTCGCAATATTTGCATTACTGTGTTTTGTTCCTATGCTCTCCTGTCACAGGAGTTCAGTGCCGTCAGTTGCTGTTTTGGTCGGGATCACGCTGGGCTCTGGTGAGCCAGTAGGCACAGGTCTACACTGCGCACTGGAAGTGAGAAACCTTGTGAGAAAGTGAAAAACTGCTTGATCCTGGTATGAGTTGACATGTCTAAAGAGCTTATAGCAATACAGCTTCAGCAAAGCTAAAATGACACCAAAAGCATTGAACGCTGGCAACAGCCCCCACCGTTTGTTTGCATACAATGTGTTATATTTTTTCAAATTTCAAGCTGTACATCTAATACCTTATTTTCGATGCTTAAGCTTCGAATGATATTAAAGTGTGATGATGTGTGCATTTCACCCAACAGGCGTAACAATATGAAGAGAACACATACTGAGGTTCTGATACAGTGCAGCTGTCTGATACTACTTCTCTCCCTCCTCCTCCTCCTCTCTCCCCATCCTCCCTCATCAACAAAATTAATCTTTACTCTGATAGCTTCAGATTGTGGCGCTGCTTTACAAAAAGGAGCCATATCAAACCTCATCAAGGAAGAGGGAATTTGTGTCTGGGAAGGGCTGCGGGCGATCACATGTTCATATTTTATCACAAAGATAAGGCTATGGAAAATTCTGTGAAGCATTTCAAAACAGCTAAAAGCAACATTGTCGTGAAAAGCCCCTTTTTTTTTTCCTCCCCCATCTCATTTCTGGTTTGAGTCAAACAGTATTAAAAGATGTTTATTAAAGTAAAGCTGGAGATTGTATTCCCCTGCTGTGTAATGTGTTTTATTAAACGCGACTTTTATTCATCTCAGGTGACAAAGGTTATGTCTCTCTGTATCTGCCGTGCGTGTAATGCAATATAAAGTTCTGCACATTAAATATAATTAAAATATAACCTGTGCAGCCTACATGTAAGCCATAGAAAGCTTTACTTACATGTGGACTATACATCGTGTTCCTCCCGAAAGCATCATTGTATCCTGCCGTCTGACTGATAACATGGCGCAGAGTATCCACCTGAGGGGACAGACAAGGTGGACAAGCTGGTCAACTCAGTGTCTCGTCGCAGGTCAACACTAACTGTAAACATGCTCAGTGAGGCAACACATACTGACTAGTGTGAAATCACAAAGGGAGTCCTGAGACAGCGCATTTGTAACACAGCTAATACATTTCCTAATGAAACAACAAAAGGCATACCGACATTACTAGCATGCTCAGATTACATTTTCCGTTAGCGGCTATGGAATCGTAAAACAAAAGGCATAAATAGCCAAAAATGTAACAAAATACATATGTGTGTGTTTAAAATTAGCGTTTATTTTTTGACTTTAATCAGGTTTAATCATAGATTTGTTTGCATGTCGGGTGTGCAGCTGCTTTAAACTTACAAAATGGAAGACAGCAACAACAAACAATAACAAGATGAGACAGGAAGAGAGCAATAGAGAATACAGAAAAAAGGGGAAAACACAGTACCAAAGACCCAAAACCAACCCAAGAGTTCAAGTCAAAGCCAAATGCATTCACATAATGTTTTATTTAAGATGTTTGGAATAGCAACCAGGATATTGTTTTGTGGCATGATAGCAGTGGGGTGGATTATATTTTGGCTGCCAAAATATTCCATCCAAAGCGAAAAAGTCAGCAAACACTTTAGTCAATGGGAGGTTATAGGACTCCTCGCTGTGGTAATTTGAACTGTCCCCTCGCATGGGCAGCGTGTTTCTCTTATTTTCTGCTTTTGTTTGAACGTGCTTCAGACTGCACTGTGGATGGCTCAGTACACAGGCAAGACAAGGACAGCTCTCTGCGCTGGTAGTCAGGAACTGTCCCTGATTGTTGATCCTACCTGTGACTGTACATTGGCTCCGACTTGTGCCCCTTGGTAAGAATCCCCATTCAGACTCTGCATGCTCAAGAACATGTCCCCAGAGTTTGGGAGGTTAAAAGAACCTGAAGAACCTGGAAAGGGAGGATGTAAGTAGCTGAATACATGAGAAGGCTATAAAAAAGGAAAGCACACGCACAAAGTAACGCACACACACGCACCACGCACGTGTCTGCATACACAGACCCAAATCAAGCAGACAAATACACAGAAGACTCCTATAAAGCAGGCAACTACAAGGGTGAAGGAGGGGCAGGAAGGGCAGCAAAGAAACAAACAGAAAGGGACGATATGCAGAGGGACTGAAGAGGATCTTTTTACAAATGCAGTCGACTCAAATGAAATGAAAATCACACGACACAAAGGGGTGGGGGCCAGTTCTATATGTGGTTGGTCGCTTAAGCTCCCAATTGTTCCACATCACCTACTTCCAATCTAACGTTGGCAGGGAGGTATCACATGGTAAATGACAAGGACAATAAGAAGCTTATGAAAAGACCAGTACCAGTAAACATGTTGGTTAAAAGAGTGTTTTTGCTCTCTGCAGAATCCAGCTGAAACTCTTCATCTTTCATCTGGAATCCTGGGTGCAAGAAAAAGGGACCACTTCATAAGCTTACCACATCCCGACGCAGGTCAACCTAGTCCAAACTCAGCATTACATCACTCACTAAACATGCCCTCCTTTTAGGCTCCGTGTGTTTACATGACTCTCATTCAATATGAACTGCATATTATAATGCCATGTTGATGTACTACTAATACTGTAGGTAAACATGCTCCCAGCAATTATGTGTCATTTTATTTAGCAAAAAAAAACACAAATCACTGCCAGTCAGTGGGACTACATACCATTACATTACAAATGACAGGAAGTTG
The DNA here is from genome assembly GCF_900634415.1 of Cottoperca gobio. Classification (NCBI taxonomy): domain Eukaryota; kingdom Metazoa; phylum Chordata; class Actinopteri; order Perciformes; family Bovichtidae; genus Cottoperca; species Cottoperca gobio. Next base: position 5,346,122 of record NC_041363.1, read on the forward strand.
ACACAAAGTCAAGGGAAAACAAATCCCACTGGCATCCTTCTGAATTCTCGTTTTCAAATGTTTTTTTATTTTGCCAAAAATACATGTGTTCTCGGTTCACAAGTCAGGAACGCTCTCTTTATGCATGAGTTTGCTTGGCATCAACTGTCTTATAGACAGGAGACACTGTGATCCCCAAGCTGGGAGCAGAGCCTGTCACTCTCGGCTGTGTGAATCGTGCATGAGAGAGTGAGGCAGGTAGGCAGTGGGTTAAGGGCTGAGGTAAAGGGCAATCTTTTTGTTTGTCTATATGCAGGAGTGCCTACCGGAGTTGGGTGTGGTAGGGGAGTTGGCCTGGCTGTTCTGCACTGCAGCGGCTGCAGCGTGTGCTGCATTTACAGCAGTCTTGGCAGCATACAGGTTGGCTTCTTCCTGAAACTTGCCGATATTTTTCTTGTACCGGATCCTTTTGTTGCCAAACCAGTTGGATACCTGTGTGGTAGAGCAGAAGGAGGAGGAGCAGAGGAGTCAGACGTCAAGCAGCCACAGCACCGTGCACTGAGCAGTGTGATTGTTTCAAGATGTCATGTTTGGGTCCATCAAGTACCCAATTCCCAGCCCCTGCAGTAATGTCCGCCGGGTACACAAGCTAATTAAGCCATAATCAGGAGCCACTTGTGTCTTCTCATGGATGGGAGCATGACATGCTCTTGGTTCTGTCTCCTGACAAAACTAAAACACAAGGGGCTCCTATTGCACAGACACTTAAGTCAATGTATGATATACATTTATCATATCAGGGCTGATATGATCCTGACGTTTCCCTCCGTGAAATATATGAGCGTTAATATTTCACCTTCCAAAGAGTGCTCACTGATTCCAGATCATTGAGTCGAGGTGATCGACACCTTATATAAATACAATTAGTTAATTAAAGTGATTTAATATTAAAGAGCAAATATAAGGTAGCATTTCAAATTTCACATGGACAGAAAAATGGAAAACATGTGTGTTAAATATTTATTAGAATTAAAGCAAGCGTACCACCTTATAATCGAATAAACAGCCGGCTTTAATCAACGGCTGGCTGAGCGCTTTAACTTTGAAAATAATGAAACATTAATACAGCAATGAAACACTTGTGTGTGTGCGTGTGTGTGTGTGTGTGTGTGATCAATGATTCAGGTAGCAACTTTTGTTTGTAATTATCAAAAACAAGAGTTAGAGGGTAAAGACCTGCAGACATGTGAAGCAGTAAACACAGATTATCGGGGCAATCAGTGTCAACTGACGCGTTAAAAAGAAATACATATTACACCGAAGTAAAATGGAACTGTAAAAGGCAAATTCAAATTAACGTCTGAAATTGAGTATATTCAGATTTAGAGCAGTTGGACATTTTGTTGAATTGAAATGATGACATCCAACATCAGTCAGACGCTGAGAAGTTGCATGAGGGGTGAACCGTATGTGTGAACGCTGGCTCTGCAATAACAGTGGAATAATAATGAGATGATGCTTGTTTTTAATGCTTCTATAAATTAGAGTGTCTTGTCGCTGCGCTGCTGCCCCCCTCTCAGACCCTGCAGCCCACGGCTGGACCAGCCAAAGAGCAGCTGCCCCTAATGACGCTTTATTTAATTTCCACACATGTGCTTAAATTTTAATATCCCCAGCAGCCCGCCAATGCTGTGGCGTAAAAACTGACTGGATTTGCAGGACATCAGATCATTTCTACCCTGCACGTCTCTGTGCTCTAAATCTTTAATATCTAGGCAATTAAAATTAATGACCATTCAGGCGAGGCCCACTGTTGGCAGGGTTTCCTTGACATCAATTGTTTGATGGGTTTACCTAGAGGTTAAACTAACAAGCAAGGTTTAATTGGAAGCAATGAAAGCCCTGGCCATCATCCTTTTTACTTAACCTGCTTACAGAGGATTGCAGAGCCAAAGACGATGCAATCCTCTCGCTCTTTTAGACAGCCCACAAACCGCTCGGAATCATACAAAATGTTTGGCTGAAGCTCATCAGTCTGTTTAATTTAACCGAAAGGCCTTGCAAACAGTGTATTACACATAACTACATTTATGAAAACGTCAGTTGCGGTGTTTGCACATGAAGACAGATCTGCATCATTAAGTCTGAAAGTTGACCGTGCTAGATCGACACTAGTTCACTTTCTTTTTACCCAAATTCAGCAGTGATGCATGCTAATTCTACCGTTTCGTATTAAAACGTGAGCATTTCATAAGTTAGGAACAGTTGAAAGATGAACTTGAATTACTTTAATCTCCTGTATGATTGAGTGTGTTATGACTGTATTCCACCACTATATGGTGTTACAAGCCTGGACAGCGCTCAGCAAGTGTCGCTATCAAATCCTCCGCTCTACACACACACATTTTTCTCCTGCCCACTGAACTCTGGCTTTAGTGATTCTCGGGTTCAGCTAAATATTGAACAAATGCGCGGCACTGTGAGGTGTGGAGCACAACCCAATCTACAGAACTAATTCCCTTTTATCTTGTGGCAGGCCATGCATTCAATTGACTCCTATGTGTGGTGAGAGCCAGGTTGTGAGATTGAATTACCTGACATCAGCAGCCTCAAAGGCAGCGATTGTATAATGACCATGCAGACTCCTTTCAAGAACACGATACCGTTGCCTTCATTGCTGCCCACTAGAGAGGCCGTGGAGCTGCGGTTAATAATTCAAACTATTTCACCCTATTTCAGGTCAATACACCTCGCGAGTCAACGTAAGGCAATGCATGATCTGTATATGATGGCAATATATCTGAGATTACAATGCCATGAGCCTTAAATACAAATACAAAGGTGGTCTCTGTAGCTATGATACCATCAATTATACAGGACACATTAATAATACATAGGAGCTCAAGTCTTCTCTAAATTCACTATGATCTGAAATATTGAAAAGTGTCACTCAGAAGAGAAATGTAAGCAATGAGTCTCTGCGCAGGAACCATTCGGACACGTTATATCAAATATGACCTCCGTAAACTCTGACACACACCACAGCCATCCAATCCCATGCCTTCATTCAGGACAGCGCATGCACAGTCACAGAGGGAACAAGACGGCATCCTGGGTTTAGGGTAATTGTAACAATGTCAATAGCTCATTGTACATTCAGGACTCAGTATTAATCAAATCAGACACATTGACACAGTTTTTCTTTTGTCGTTCAAGGTTATCACTGCAGCATTTAGATATAACTTAACAGATGCAGGGATCTCCTGAGGTAAAGAGGCTTTGCTCTCAGGGAAGACGATGCATTTTAAACGATCCCTGCTGAAATGATGCGGGTGTGGGGGGGGTTCGGGGGGTTTCGTCAGTGATGATGCATCGAGGACGGCTGAGGACTGATATCGGCAGACCGTTCAGGACGGATGGTTTCTACCTAATGAACTGCTCGTGCAAATTAACGAAAAAAAAAAAAGTATTCTGTGGGTGTTTGAAAAATTAGAGTGGCCGCGGCGAGCGGTTTTGCGACTGTGAAAGGCCAGGGCACGGTGAGGGATAACACACTTACGGCGCACTCGGCATCACGTCGAGCCTCCGACTTTGTTACTCACTTAAAATGAGCCAAAGCACTAAGAATAAGTCAATAAGAATGTCTGCTGTGGCCTCCGCCGGTCGAGGAGTATGCCGCTAATGGGGCCTGAGATGAGTTCAAGTGAATTTTTAAAAGCTCTCTAATTTCTGCATAGACTGATTTGTTCTCATGGGAACTGGAACGGTGGCCTGTTTTTTTGTGTGTGTGCGAGGCACTCAGAAAAACAGAGTGGAGCTCCATTCGTGGGGGTCGGTGGCCATTCCTTTAACCGCTATAAAGCACACAGCGATCACGGAGCCGGTGTGTGTGTGTGTGTGTGTGTGTGTGTGTGTGTGTATGTGTGTGTGTGTGTGTGTATGGGGGGGGGGGGGGGATAATCTCAGAGCGCAGTTTAAAGATTCAAAAAGACCACACAGTTAGTCAACGCTCTACAACAAACAAAAAAATAAACAAATCATGTGGTAAACAATAGCCAGAAAGTAATTCATGTGACACATGTGTACACACATAATATGGTGATAGCATGAGTAGAGGTTAAAAAAATGTGAACATAGTCTAGTTCTTGTGTGACTTAAAGGTGGGATATAAATGCTGATTATCCACTCTTTAAAAATAAAAATACAATACTGTAATTCATGATAACATTAGCATGATCCAGTACGTGTAAGGGAGGGAGGTTCTGTGCAGTGGAAAACTGTGAGGCTATCACATACATGAACAAAGGAGGTACAAAAAATGAAAACAGTGGATCAGGAGAAGTTATGACATACCTGTGATACTGTGATGGTGCTTCCCACCCCCTGAAGGCAAAAAAGAATGGGCTTTTACAGTATCTGACTCTTCAGGACTACACTCAATATACCCCTCAACACCCCCTCCCAACACAGAGAAAAACACTGCAGATTATTGTATAGATTCATGTTTCTGTGATATGTCTCATGAGGACAACCATAGAACAATAGAGTATAAAAAAAATCTAGATAGTAGTCACAATCACAGCAGAAAAAGAGAGCACAGGATAATAATACTCTGGATGTGGGGGTTAGGTGTGAGAGATATTGCCTTCAGGTTTACCCGACAAGGAGGCTGTGCCATATATAAAGTGGGAAAGTCTGAAATGGAACTGTGAATTAGTCCTGCAAGATTGCTTGAACAGCAACATACACGTAAATAGCCAGTAGCATGTAAGTGTTTCGAATCACCAGACTTCTTGTCTTAAAGAAATGGATGGTGCCATTTTTTCTTCTTCTTCCTAGCTTATGACCTGAGCAACAGAGAGAGCACACATGGTGGATGGGAATGAGAGGGGGAAATGGCAGGGGACCCAGCGTAAGGAAGGACAGCATAGTGCTTTGATTGAGGCCAAGATGATATAGGCCTCCCCTCCCTGTGGCCCTGCTCTGACTGACTGGGACCAGCCTTGACTGAAGCATCATTAGGCAGCCACAATGTCAAGGTTAGCTAAGGACATTGTGTCTTGGTGGTGTGACCTACGGTAACTATCCCTCTAGGCTTTAGCCTTTCCCCCCCTGATTACCCACCAGCTACTGTTAGATGAGGACTACCCACCTGGGAAACTGTGATGCTGCACTTCTTGGCCAGCTCCTCTTTAGCCTCCTCGCTCGGATACGGGTTGCTGAGGTGCGAGTAGAAATATTCGTTCAAAATTTCCGTCGCCTGCTTGCTGAAGTTTCTCCTTTTCCGCCTGAGTGGGGAGCAGAACGAGAGAAAGGCAGAGGAAGCCTATTAGCAGGACCAGCATTAACTCCTCCATTTGGATCGCACAAATTGCACAATCAATCTCACACATAAATGGTGAAAATAATGAGGAATGGGCTCTAAGGGCCCTCAGGAGCAGAATATCGTGTCCTGCTCCAAGAGTCTCGTCAACACGCAGAAGAACAGACTCCAACCAATAAAGTGACAAGCGCACGCACGCACAAACAAACACACACACACACGGTCACAAAACACATACAATGTTTAATTTGGTCTGTTGGTCTCCAATCTCCAGTCCAAGCGTGTAATGTGTAGAGTTTAGTGCAGCGGATGGGTGGGCTTCGTGATGGAGCGCAAAGCCCAGTCGGAGTGCATCTCGGTACATTATAGAAATCACGGCATGCACAGTTGAGCATTGTTCCTGAAGTGCCACAGCCCCGGGAACCTCCAGTAGAAACAAGCCAACTCTAACTAGATCTGGGTCCCCCTTCCCTCCCAAGGGCAATACTTAGCATGTTGTTGAGCATTTGCTTATTTTGCCTTGTTTACTGCGCTTCACGCAGGCAGTGGGCAAGCGAAATGTGCTTCCACTTGGCTCGTTTGGCCCGGACTTGTGCCGCTCTCCTCCGAGTGCCCAAACTGCACCACACTGTCAGTGATTAGAGTAATCCTCAACACCTGCTGATGACCTCCCCTCCATCCATTACACATGCCTCGGCCCCCCCCGTTTCATTTGGTCTTAACTGTTCTCAGGTGGAGGGGCCATGCTTGTCTTGGAAATGGATAATGCGTGGAACATGGACATAATTAAAATCATGCATCTTTGCAGCGCTCATACTGTGTGCCGTGCCAGACGATTGAGAGGGAAAACAAACTTCCGACCTGCACACAGCCAAAACAAATGACCTTTCCCACTCAATTTGCTTATTTGGGTCATACGGAAGCAAAACAAGTGTTTCTACACACACACACACACACACACACACACACACACACATATATATATACACACTACACAATCCACTGACCTGGCATCAAGGAATCTGGAGCGCAGGATCATGACAGCTTCGCAGGTGCTCTGCTTCAGTTGCATCTGGATGGAGCTGAATTTACGGTGGATGATTCCCACCATGCGCTCAATCTCTTTGGGAGAGATGGGCCGCGTGCGAGACTGTTCCCTCAGCAGGTTCATCACATGGGTAGTAAATTCGTTACACGCCTGCCAAGTGACAGAGAGACACAAAGTGCAGCCAACGTGAGTTCTGTAAATGTCCCAAGTCACAGAAGTGAACTTGACTGATATTCCAAAGTTGTGCACAGGAAGTTCATTGCGTGCCATCTCTTTTTCTGCTAAAAGCTCCAACAGAGTGCACTTGTTTGCATATTACTTTGATGACACAAGAGGTGAAGTCATCTTTGCATATAAATGCACATTTGCAATTCGGCTTGGCCCTAATGCAAGGAGAATTTAAACAGCTTTTCGTTAAACCAGTAGTTCATACATGATTAATTAGAATAACTCATTTACGTAGTGCACACTTTAGCTCATTACTCTGAGTAAAATTCGTTAAGTATTTACATTTAGATAATTAAAACCTGGAAACACCCTTAAGAAAGATGCATTTACTCCAGGCGAAGTGGTGTGTGCCCCCGCGTACCCACCTCCTCTCTCAGAGAGCACGGAGTAAATTAGTCTAAATTACCTCACTGGCTTGCTGAGGCATCACTGTTACACCTTCTATTTCCCCTGTAATGCGTGTGTTTAATGGCAGGCTCAAAGTGCTAGGTGAAGGAGCTGATCATACTTCCATTTAACACAGATGAATCAGACTCTCCTTTGGATCTTTATAATCAGCTTCAGTGAATGATACTGCAAAAGGAAACACACTCTCCCCCATCACGCATATTCTCTGGAATGTTCTTGCTAATGCAGGGAATACGCTGTTCTGGGTCTTATAAAGCCATGTGGCGCATAAAGAATGACTCAATGGGTCTATTTGAACCAAAACATGTCATTTCAAACAGCTGTGCACATGGTTACTTAAACCTTTTGATGGTGAAACTAAATTGTTCTTGGAAGTAGTGCACGCAGCGGTGTGGGAGATCTTAACTTCAGGATTGCAAAGCGCTCCTCCTCACCTGTTCGTATTTCTCCAGCTCCGTGTGGTAGATCTGTCTGATCTGGGTGAGTTTGGCTCTGTAGTCGGAATGTTCGATGGAGTTGTCTCCCGCCGCGCCGGAGGCCGCGGCTGCCGCTGCTGCGGCGGCAGCAGATCCGCCGCCTTTCTCTGGCCCCGCCACGCCCTCTGCCAGCAGCATGTTGTCTAAACGCATGAGCTGGGGGTCTGGGGGGTCCTCCTCCTGGGAACCACGGATGCTGAGACCTGCAGCAACACACACAACACAGACAGAAGGTCAACTATAGGCATCCAAACTGGGAAAAAACAGCACTAATAATGACAAATGAAACCGATCAAATAGGTCCAGACTGAATTGTTAGCAGCAATTAGAAGCATTATGTGTGCGTCGTCTGCTACAGTGTGATGTTTCCCCTGCACGTATGAACTGGGTGCCTCCTGTGTACGTGCTGTGTCTTTGCCTGTTCCCTTTTATTTACACACTGCGCTGCACACTGTGTGTACGGGGAGGCTGACATGACAGCAACATCCATAAACTGACAAATGCTCAATGGTGAAGTGGCACTTCTACTCTGCCAAAGGATGCTAAACAGAAAACTATACCTCCAGTGAGTGTCTCCGTCGTTGACACAGTGAATGCTGGGAACTCCAAAAAGTAACCTCATTTCTATTTTGCTTATACGGTTTGAATCTTGTATTATCTTATTATCCTGATTTTTTTTGCAATAGTCTAAGAAGTAATACAAATGTGCTGCTGGAATAAAAATCTACATACAGCAAAATGAGTGCAGAGTCAATTTAATGTAAAGTGCTCATTCATAAATTCTGCTCTCGCTCTGAGACCCTGCTGTTTATTTCCTCTGGTTTTCTGTCTCGCCGGTCTGTCAGCAAGTCGTAATCACCCAGCAGATAGCACACATGCACACCTTGATGCACTGGCAGTGAAATTGCAATGCCAGGCTTTACAGAGAATAAACAAACAAAAGAACACTGCGGGTCAGAATTACAACACAAACAAGCTCAAGCGATCCACTCTAATAAGTGGATAGAAATGTGGCTCAATGGGCAGTAAATACTGAGTGGCTACTCGAACGTTATGATTACCAAAGTTGTTTCAATTCAATAATCCCTGCCGCAATTCAGGGATTTTCAACAGCTCATTACAGCTTCATTAAGATATGGCCGGCAACTGGATTCTAAATAAGAAGATTAGTGGCTCTATTGTGGCAGCCAGTAGGCATGCAATCAGAGGAGCCCTTTCACCACGCTTTGACCGACTGACCCAGCACGCCATCCACGGGAGGAAACACTTTTCTTCTTTCTGCCTTTCTTATCAAAACATTCCCGACTAAAACTAAATGAGGACATCATATTGTAGCCGCTGCTCAGACGTTTTCATCTCTGTTGGTGTTTCGTTCGACTGCGGTGCCACTGAAAAACAAATTTGCCTCTATTTATGGATCGGCTGGCTTTGAGTCTTTTAGGTGTAATGGTGTGAGAGGAGTGGATGAATGTGGCTATTTGTGTTGGAGACATTGAGATGCTGGACAAGGCTCCATCAGGCTTACAGAGCCAAGTCATCCATGTGGACAATATGCCGCTGCTCCACTAACCCTCATTCACATCACACTGCATCTGCGCTACTCCACCCAAAGCTCTCGTTCTGGACGGCCTCGACTGTTTCTATTCCAGTTTGTGCAGCAGGAAAACAAAATGGCACATGATTCAAATGTTGACTGACCAGATGCCTGGCTACATATCTCAACTCTAGCTCTAATAGCTGGTGGTTTGTCTGCCACTACACTTCATATTTTCCTAATTCAATATTTACTCCCACTCTCTGATTCGACTCCAGCTCAGCAGGCTGCACTTTCCTTTGTGTGGTGGTGGTAAGTAGGTAGGCATGTTTTTCATGTCAGGTATATTAAATATAACTCTGGGACGCAGCGTACATTTCCACACCAAACCCAGTTGTCACTTTCACTCCACTCACTCTATATCCAGGGGAAATGCAGCTGAGGGAATTTACAGGGCTTTTCAGCTAAATGGGCATAAATCACTGGCTTCATTCAAACTAAATAATCACAGGCTATAAAGAGCTACTAGTCTCTTACCATATATTACCTCAAAAGTTCCTGTGTGCAATAATGTGGCCATTCACGGCAAAGGAAAACAGAGCGAGACATTAGAAAGTGACATGTAATCCTGTTAGTCCACTGACATGCCGAGTGGCCGTGACATTTTTATCATACATGTCCATTTCTATTTGGGAAATCAGCAGGATAAAAATGATTACTGTGCTGCTCCCGAGAAGCAGACGGCCTCGCAGGAGTCCACCAGGGGTCTATTTGTGCCACAGCAGCTATGGCTGGACATTCATAACGCACATGTCGGAAAGGATGATGCATCCGTCTCAAGCACACACACACACACACACACATATATATATATATATATATATACAAAGAAACAGAAATATAAGAACACATAGCCTACGGTAAAGTCTTTTAAAAACAGGTGCAGTGTATCTCGCTGTGCACCTTTGTTGGAGGAGCTAAAGATTGGGGATTCACTGTCTAAGCTCGGCATCATCACAAGACTTCCACAAAATAGGCTGGAGCCAGATAATATCTTTAATTTGCTGTGTGGTTGACAAATCTGTAGAGTAACTTGCAAAGCCACAGTCACATTGTAGCGCTGCGATGCTGCTTGCCTGCTCAAATCTTTATCCTGTTTTTGTCTGGTGATATGGGTATTAAAACAAGTTTGGGCACCCGAGTTTAGCTCTAATCCACCTCCGCAGTCAAAGTGGGATTAATCTCAGAGCAAAAGGGAAAGTGCGGGAGTCGTGTCACCTTGGTAAAGCCTGCGAGCAATTGAAAATTTAAGAATGAAAAATCTATATATGGTCTGGTTATTTCACATAGCTCTGATGATGCCGGCTCACCTAATTACCTGAACCAATTTAATGATGTAAAAGAGAGGAGAAAAAAAAAAATCTGGAATTGTTATAATAATGTAACATGTCCTTAACCTGCCTCATTTGTCATTCAAACAATACAGGTGGAGTAGCTGGGGAAAGAGCACTTGCCTATATGATTGTTCCTCATTTCTCCTCTGTTGGCTGAGACAAAAGCAGACACTGTGATTAATCCATCCCTATCAGTCAGGGGTGCTTCTTCTTTTCATTTTTTACAGGTGTCACCGTCCGTATCAGATCCCAGGAAGTAACAAATTTGACAGATAAAGACAATGCAGCCCTTTTCTCTCATATACTCTCCCCTGTTCTCTGTTTATAATCATTTCCAGTTCTGGGCTGTTGTCTCGTACATCATTCCCTGCTTGAAGACCTGACAGTGATCTGAGCACTGCCTCGGGCCGCTCTCCTTTCCTCCCACCTCTTTTTCCCCCTGTGCCCTCTTTTATTCTGTGGGCTTAGCTGACCTTTGGCCCGCTGCTTGTTTACTCTCATCACTGAAGTGTGAGCAGGAGAGCCATAAAGGCAGAGCCCTGCTGGGTTAATGTGGCCTGCTGAAGAGGGAAGGGGTGGCTCTGGGCTTCTTCTCCACCTCATTCTGCTGCACTGAATGCACTGTCAGATGCCAGACAATATACTCAAAGAGCAGCGCTTTTCTGCAGATAAAGCCAGAGACTTCTCTCTTTTTTCCTTCCTGGTTGCAATTTCTCTGTGCTTTTGTGAGTTGCTCAAATGTTGCCGCTTGCAGAATGTGCATTGCGGTAAACTGTGTTTGACGATACACACTGTGTTAGTTCCACCGTTGTTTCCATAACATCCTGTCCGTTACAAGTAACCCTGACCTCCTGCAGCTCCTCCCCTGCCCCGGTGCCTCCAGTGAACGTCTCCAGCCACGTATCGACACTCTGTTCATCTAATTGCATTGATCTGCAAAGGTCTCCCAAAGCTAACAAATCGAAACAGAATTTATTTTCTGTCAATATTTGCAAAGGTCATCTCTCTTAAAGCCATGAAGTAGACGGTGTGAACAGAGAGGCAGCTCAGAGGAGGAGGAGGAGGAGGAGGAGGAGGAGGCAGAGGAGGACCGTGGCATCTAGCCTGTTACTGAGGCTCGTCCAAGGTGAGCTTTAACTCTGACTTGGCACTCAGGATCCAAGGCTTCTAATCCACCGTGTTATTAAAACCCGCTGCCAAAGCAACACACTAGAGACTACAGAGGGCTTAGAGTATCCATTTCACAAAGAGGCCAGTGTCACTACTGCCGCGTTCCACGTCTCCTTTGACTTCATATCATCTCCTTTGTCGTGGCGCCTGGATCAGTGACTTTCAGCTCCAGAAGCGGGGAGCTGGATCAAATTACCATTGAAAATCTTTTGTTCTGACAAATGAAACATAAGGATCCTCTTTCATCGACGTTCTTAAAGGCTTTTTTAAGCTTGGCCTACATCCACATGGCACAAAGACTCTGAGAGAATGCCTGCGGGCTCGCTCTAGCATGTACAGTAATTAACATGCCATTAACACATTAATACACATTAACTATTCCCAATGTTAATGGCAGAGTAATTACCATACCTGATACCGCACTGTGGGGAAGCCAAAGCACATTTGCCACTTTGTGTTTCACTTTCTTTGTTGAGTGAGCTGAAAAGAATCATTTGGGATGATGGCTCATTCTGCATTTCCTGCACACAGAACATATAGCAGTATCCTTGCATGTAACCCTACTTTTACACACATAATGCAGCTGTTCTGCTCTTACTTCAAACTTACCTGAAAGGTATAAAGTTCTCATTGAAAACAGTAAAGATTGGCTTTAGAGGTGAGGCTGAAATACTAGGAGGGGACAGAGCGTCTGGTGATTAAATGCAGAGTAAAGGGAGGCAGGGAATGGGCCCTAAACTGGGGAATCCCTGTCTAGAATGATGATGTATTTCCTCCCAGTGCGGTGAGTGATAAGCTAATCAGCCGCGCTGACAGTGAAGTGTTACAGCCCCTCAGTGCTAGGTCAAGACTTCTCCCATCATACACCACCAGCACACCCTAAACAGACAGCGGGATGGAGGTGGTGGTGGGGAGTGGCTTTGGTCAGAAAAGAAGATCTCTGTCAGTTCAGGTAGCCTTTGTCCCTCGATGATGACGAGCCCCCCCTTCCCCCGTGACAGTGGGGGCGAAGAAGAAGAAGGAGAGGAGGGGGGGGGGGGCTTGCCACTCTCGACCCCACGACTCCAAGACATGCATGGTGCGGGGGTGGGCGGAGGGGGTGGGAAAAGACAACCCAAACAAACATCTTGAAGACATTTTGCCAAGCACACCAAAATTAATCACTGTCCCATGGTGGCAGTGACATTTGTGGGAAGTGACACACAACATGACAGACTAGAAGGGAGAGGATGAAAGGAGAGCGAGGGAGGTGGGAGGGCCGGGTAAACAAGAGCCACTGTCACTCGCTGTGATCATGCGTGCATGTGTGTGTGATGTGTTTTTATATGTGGACGTGTGACTGCCCGCTTTGTTTCCTGCCCTTTAAGACTCAATGTGGGCAAACGGCCAAGTGGTGTAGTGATGGCTGACCAGGCCTGGCGGTAGCGGCCGCACGCAGCGGTTGGGGAGACTGGCCAAATGAGTGGACAGGACCTCCGCTACAGATCAGCACACTGACTGACCCTACAGGACACATACAGCATGGGGCTCCAACATAGGGCTCACATGGTTCACATGGTCTGCTAGTCACAGAATGAGCCGCAATCACTGAGACGCTTGTGTGTTATTCAAGGCGGGCATCCCAAATCTAAGCTGAACATAAACGCAAACATACTCAACAGAAGAGTCAAAGCATATTTTAATATCTGTGCTGTAGGTAGACATAGACCGACGGAGACAGTTATTGTGTCTCAATATTTCACGTTATCCCTTTATATTGTGTTAGCATGTTTTGCTTATTTCTTTTCTTCACTTTCATTTTATATTTCATGTACTGATGGTCTTTAGCTGCTAGCCTCAATTTGCTGCAAAGGTAGGCTGATTTGTTATTCAGACCCCAAGCAAATAATGCAAATGTGGCACTGAAAGCCACTTATGAAATACCCAAAGGCAACTAATCACTCCTCCTCTCGTTCCAGCCTTTCTGCAGCCTCCTAATTAGAAGATGGAGATTGCATGAAACCAGGTCACACAGCAGGTCTTGTACACACCGACAACCATGCAAATACACAGGCAAAAATTCATCCAGACAGCAAGCCAAGCATGCATTATTTTAAAGGCTAGAGGTGAAAAAAATAATGCTGTTCACGTTATTAATCCCATATATTTCACTGTATGCTCCCAAAGAAAGGATTTAGGCTTGAAGCACTTTGTGTATGTGTTCTGTGTGTTCTGTGTGTTTCTCTGTGCGTGCGTGCATATGTGGGCATGTGCATACGCTCATGTCTGCATGTGAAGGCTACATGCTCGCGTAAACAAAGAAACGGCATTGGGAGCATACAGCCAACCATGATCCACTGCCAGAGAGATTATTCTTTGCAGTGGCATTTCTGCAAGAGAGTTGACAGTCCATCATTTAGATTTTGCAGTGTATCCACGAAAAGGCTGCATTGCCTGAAGCAGAAGGAGCTGCTCTTTCCTTCAGTGTCTTTTATGGAAGAGAATTCAGCTCCAAATGGTAAAGCCACAATCCTTTACTAGCTGTGCTAGCGTGTAAGGACTGAGGTTACACGGGAATAAGAGTGAGCTTGACGTGTTGATTCTCTGAGCATCTCTTGGTGACGACTGCTAAAGCTCACAAAGACACTCCAGCGTCTACAGTTGCACACACGTGAGCAGGAGAGCTGTTTCTGCAAGCATCCAGAGCCTGATGTTGCAGGTTACTGCTAGGTCTGCAGAGTGCAGTGCAAGGAGAGGCTGTGCAGATCAGGTCCGGGCCAAACAACAGCTTGTGACAGAAGCAGGCCAAAGAGGATGTTGAGACGCGCGGTGACTTAACAGGCAGCCGGCCTGCCATCCACTCTTTTTCAGCTCTCCTTATTCTCAACACATCACTTCGGATCCATCGCGAGTGTCTCTCAAAGAAACACGGCAAGAAAGGAGTCTCACATTTCCATAAGAAGGGAGTGAAATAACAGTGGCGTTTTCATAGCAAATGATGCTAGAATATCTTCTCCCTTATGTCATCTGACCAGCTGAATCCTTTTATTGTACACCTACAGATGATGCTCCACTTTTTTGTTGTTGTGCGATAACCCGCGAACAACGTAGCAAAGAGAAAAAAAGGTTATTTGGTGCTAATTATTCCCAGCATGTACTTTACACACCATTTAATGAGTTAGACTGGAGGCGTGGCCATCGGCTGTGACTTGCTCGCCCAGTTATCCAAGATGAACCGTGCAATCTCCCTCACGTCACCCCTGTCATGTGTACCAAGTCCCCCTCCGCATCCAATTCCCTGCTAGGGCTTCACTGGAGCAGAGACGAGGCGCTACTGAAGCAACACAACAGCTCCCGTAGCGTCTCCGCACACCGGCAAGGGAGGGGCGGGAAGGAAGGGAAGGAAGGGGGGGGGGGGTAGGGCTGGGAGCTCGCTCTCATAATTACAATAATTAACAGTTGCAGATTTAATTGGAAGGGAAGGCATTAACAGGAGGAACATTGTGGCTGCGCGTGCAGAGGGAACCTTTGCTGCAAGAAGCTTTTGTCTTCTCTGTGCCTAATGGTGCCTCGGCTGCGGTCGGCGAGTGCTGACACAACACAACACAACACAACACAACCGAGCTGAGGGTTCAGACGGTGGGGCTTGTCAGGACTCAGACTGGAGGCAGATAATTAGGTGCCAGGTTAATGAGAGCACGGGCTCTTGATGGCATTTGGTTACTGTATGTGGGCAATTAATGACTTTGTTTGTGTGTTTTTATTGCCCACTTGAGTGGAAAACATAATACATTATTCACCTCGGGCCTGCGTGCGTGGCGTTTGATGGAGTGGCAGCGACTCTGGCTAAAGAATTCATTGTGGCGTATGGTTTATTCAAAAGAATGTGGTATATGGACTTAGCGAAATGAAATCTCAGTGCAGTTCGTGGCTACTGCGCCGCCGGATGACCTTTTCACGGCGTATCGCCTCATGTCGAGCAAACGTTGAAGGCGCAGGTCAGGCGCAGGACGGTGTCGTCTCAAAAAACACAGCAGAACAAAGAAACCAAACCCCGTGGCCATAAGTGTTCAGTTAATTCAGCGTATCACATTTCATAATGTATTTGCGAAATTCCATACCCCCCAGAAAAGCCCTGCTTTCATTCGAGAGGATTTATTGGCAATGAATCCACTGAGAGGTCTTTAGACATCCTCTTCTTTAGCCCAACCACTCGACGCCTCCTATTTTGGAGTTAGTTGTTCTCTTGCCTGTGGTGGCCAATTAGAGTGCTATAAGATAAATGGGCACCCACAACTTTGATGTCCATCTTTTTAATAAGCTTTGGTTAAGATGACATCTGTGTGAACGAGTTCAATATCTTCACAGTGGGAGAGAAAAGAGGTTTATTCTAAAATGAAATATCATCTAAATACTGCTGGAGGTTTAGGCTGGGTGTGTGAGTGTGTGTGTGTGTGTGTGGGGGGGGGGGGGGGGCATCGTAGTGTTGGCTGTGACTCTGGTGCTGGCATTCATTATCTTCCGCTGCAGTTGTGCAGATTAGTCAGCGAAAGATGATTTTTTTTCCTCCTGAAATCTTTGCTTTTATACAAACTGGATCAGTTTCAGCCGAAGAAAACAGGAAAATGTGTTTGTTTTTTTTAAACTAGTTTTTCTTAATTCACTTTTAAATTAAAGAAAGTTATTTAATTAGCATAAACACAACCTAAAATGATTCCACGTTGGGCCGTAATAGGAGTAAAGTACAGTGTAACAATATCTAAAATGGTGGGGTAATAAAATGGTGCATGAGTCCGTATGAATGCGAGAGAGAAAGAGAGGTGGAGAGGGAGCATATATCTAACCTAGCCTGCGGACGTGCTCCTTTATACGTGTGTGTAACTCAGTCAGGAATAATGTAAATGTCTGGAGAGTCTTAAGACTGAGCAGGCCCGTATAAAAGCACCCTGTTTCAGGCTAGTAAAACAAGTCAATAAATACAGCAGAGAAGCCGCTGCTGTCTGCTGCACTCTCCTGAATGAAAACAGAGGTGAACTGCTTATTTTCAGTCTGGCACCAGAGGTTGACAGCGGCATAATGGGCTCTCATACATTCTGACTATCACTCGTCACAAGCTATATCTGTCAACATTACACTCAAGTGCATTTTTGATGTAAAACAAGCGTTCCCCGGGAGGAGTATTTACGACTCGATGTGGTCAGCTGCTTAAACGAACTCAACGCTTTCCCGCAGCGGCGACTTGACCACATTATGATGTTTTTTTGTTTTTTTTGAAAGACTTCTCTCTGTCCAATCGATTCGTCAGTTTGTCTTTTTTGTTGATTCTCCACGACAGAACAAACAGTGAGCCTCGCTGGGGCCGGCACTTACTGCGTGAGAAGGCAGATCCTTTTCTTGCCTGAGCTCCAAATGGGAAGCCGATGACACAGACTCACACAAAATGGAAACACCATTAGGTAGGCAAACACTTCGCTGCGATAACTGCTACCTGATTACAGCGGGGGAAAGCACAGCCGTGGTTCTCCTTTTCTTTTTTTTTATACTGTGTCAACACTTTGGGAAAGCAAATATTTCAGTGACTACCCTCGCTGCGCTTTAATCCATATGCTGCATTCTGTTTGTCACCGCAAATGTTACACTCCCGGGATGGGGTTTTTCCCCCCGAATAGGAAGAAGTACTCTTATACAAGCGGCGCTACACAATGAATACACAGAGGTCACACACCATATCACACCGGGGCCAGCGTCAATCCTTTATTAAATTACCTAGCTATCTTATTTTCTGTCACCACACTGATATCAGGGTTATCTTTTTCATTTATGTTGTGGATTTTCAAGGGATTATGCATTAAAGATTAAGGGTGTGTACACCTAACACCTCAGCACAATAAAATGCAATACCTCAGCCGGCGCATTGGCTGATGTGTGTAAAGGCAAAAGGAGGTGCTATAAAACAAATCTTCAGCAGCCAGAAGCAGACAGGGTTTATTCTCCTCAGACAATACAAGCTGTGACTATACAGAGTGTTTCAACCCTAAAATACTGTGGTAAGCAATACAAATCCCTTGGACAAAATGAAATGTATTAAACATGTGGATTTCATAAATCTCCCTTTCCTGGGTCAGAGGTATATTCACTGTGGAGCTCAGCAGGCACTTTTCCCTCAGCATTGTTACTGAGAGTTGCAAGTTGCTCCGAGTGGTTTCAAAATGAATGTCAGCAGAAGCTGCACGTGTATGGCAAGCAGCAGATCCTCACAGTAAAATGGTTCAAATCACTTACCCCTGCTACTTTATGAGAGTATTACAGCGGTGTGGGGATTTAAAGGTCCGCTGTACAGCCGGAATAGGTAAACCAGGATCCGAAGATGAACAGTCGTGTGTAGTTTTTCAGGCTCCACATTGCAGATAGTGTCACAAAAAAAAAAAAAAGGAAAAAGCCATTGGGATCCGAAGCACAACACTGTTAAACACCCAACTGGGATGCCTTTAACCTTGAGTAGCATACCAAAGGTAGAGGCAGCCTGGGGCTGTGGGGGGGACTGGCTACCACAAGTCCCAGTGCCATGCTGTTCCACAGTGGGGGCCCAACATGGCCAGATTGCCAGAGAGGCCGGTAGAGAGGTGGTGCTACAGAGTTAGCAGGAGCAGATCATTCATCTGCTGCAACGTTCATTTATGTCGCTCCATTATCTATTTGTTTTTGTTTTTCCACAACAATTCTTTTCCGGTCACCTCGCTGAGGAGAGAGGTCGCCCGCGTTCACCTTGCGGGTGTCGGAGCATCTGTCGGCGGCTCGTTCGTGAGACATTCCCGCTAATTATTCCGCTGCCGTGATGGATAATCTGTGATCATTAAAGATCAGAAGAGCTAAGAAAAGATTGGGAGTAATTATCATTGCTCTGTGGTTCCCACTAATAAGTGAAGGGCTTTGGAACGGCAGCAAGTAGCATGGAGACACAATTAAATGTCTTTTTAAATACTCCACCAACAGGCTGTGGTGTTTTGATCTGCTTCAAACTAAGAGCTAGTAAACAAAGTATGAATGATGCATGAATGTTATACATAGCCCTGCCTCGTGTGGGAGGCCCGGGAGAAAAGATGAATAAAGATGGAAGATAAATTAGTGTGTGAAAGGATATTCTTTCCCTCCAGCTCACGTTAGAGCCGAAGCAAAACAGATAATGAAGCCTACAACCTATGAGTCACTTCGATACCATTGAATAATTCAATCATTTGTGTGACAGCTGACTATTACTTCATCATCGCATAAAGACAGATTAAAAAGTTGTCAAATGAAATATTAAAGAGGGACTGCAGGCAGCCTGTGTTAAAGGAATAACACAGATTGGAGATGAAATGAGGGACCTATATGCATATTTGATGCCATAGGGAACAAATGCATATATTTTCCTCTAGGCCACCTACTTTGTAATAAAGAATAGCGAGTGTATAGATGTGGTAATGCAGCACAGCGGAAATGATATGAAAGAGAAATTGGTTTTACATAATGATGTCAAAAGGAATATGGCTCCGCATGGTCATGCGGAATAAAGATAAGATTCTCTTTCTCCGTGAGTGAATATTTCGTTAATGGTTTCTTCATTTCCTTAAAGAATAAAGAAGTCAGGCTTTGAATGAACCTTGAATGAGGTTTCTATTGAATGAAGTTAACATTTATCTTTCAGCAGCATAAGAGATCTGTTGAAAATACCCATGTGTGGAGCAGAATAGTGAATGTAAAAGCTTTGTCATCTGTTGAAATAAAGAGAAAGTGACAAGTGACAGTAATGCTATCACATTTTCAGCTGAAGAAAGGTTTGAAGAGGAGAACAAAGTGGGGAATTGCGACGCGAAGAGGGTTAAATCTGTGCGAAGAACAGAGAGGACGGTGCATTTCGCAAAGTCGCCGTCGATTGGAGTAAACAATGACTGATCAATACACACATAAAGGCATCCGTCTGACAAAGACTCGCATGTAGATTTCATATATCATATCTCACCAGCAGATACTGCGCTCACAATGTTTTCTCGAGCCTGTTGAATTAGCCGCACTGACCCTTTTTATTAACACCGTTCTATTCAGCACAGATACACTCCTGTGTCCATACACACTTACTCATGCAATAAGCATCATTGTCACAGAGGCTTCCTTTCCAAATGGTTCAGCCTCCACCATCTGCAGGCGTTCCCAGACACACCGCTTTGAGTCTGCCATAATGATGCATGACTAAGTACAGTTAAAGTGTTGCAGTCTGTTGGCAAAAAGCAGTCAAGCACTTTGCTATAGTGTCACTACGGATAAACCATACAGCTGAAGGTTGACGATGGATAAAAGGCAGTGACAGGCCTGGTGATGTGACTCTGTGTGTGTGTGTGTGTGTGTGTGTGTAGGTGTGTGTGCTGCTGCGGATTCACATGCCTATGAGAGGTTAGAAACCATGGCACAGCAGATTTGTAAGTGTACTTAACTAGGATGTGAAATAGGGTTGGACACAGTGAAATAAAATGATGGAGTCTGTTGGAAACTGGGACACGGTTTAAAAGTTATTCCCTCTGCCAATAAGCAGGCGTCTCCCTCTGCTGCTGTGGGGTTTTTTTTAGGGGAATCACAACCGCACGGATTTGCTAATATTGTTCGTCACGCACGTTTTTCTGAAAATTCTTGTTAGCCGGCAGGAAATCTTCCAATGCAGCACATTTTCTTTGCTGCATTTGAATTATTTCTTCTGAGAACATCTTATTTTCCTAATTTAGAGAAGCTTATTTGACGTTGAGTGTGAGTTCCCTGTCAGTCCAGAACTGTTTATTTGGCCTTGCACACACACACACACACACACACACACACACACACACACACACACACACACACACACACACACACAACTTCTTTGGTTGAATTCAGCAATAAGGTACTCGAGCCTCCCTCTCAGCTCCAACCCAGTGTCTCTCCTCCGTTCACTGTCTCCTCCACTACTCTTCAGGGTTGATATTCAGCGTACAGTGAATACAGAGGAGACAAAGAACTCTCCATTATACTGTACTCTGTTTGCCAAAGTCTTTAGTGTCAAAAACGCTCCGCAGACTTTGTCGAGTTCACCGCTTGCAGCCCCTTTCATGTAAATGATCTTGAATGTTATTTTCTAAAGAATGCATTTTAAAGAGAAATTCTCATTTCTGCCTCTGCATCTTGTCACAAACCCTTTTCTCTCCTATCTCCTCCCCTCTCTCTCTCTCTCTCTCTCTCTCTCTCTCTCTCCCCCCCCCCACCCCGCTCCCTCCTGCCGCAGCTGTAGACTGCATAATTGATGCAAATACTGTCACATGTGTCAGGAGTGGAGGCTCTTCTAGTTTACTTCTGTGCTACACTTTATCGGAGAACATTAAGTGGAGAAAGCAGCCTCATGCCAGGGGTGGAAAATCAGCTTGTCAGTGGTCTTATTCACGCAGCCATTGCTCCGGGATTGTTTCATCAAGGTGATTGAGAACAAAAAAATTCCAGCTTACGTTTAGGAGGCCTGCCACATACATTATTTATATTTGTTGCCCACCCATAGTCTCTCCAGCCATCTGAATACATCATTGCCTAATCCTCAAATATTTCTTCAGATTTCCTCCTATTTGCGCTACATCCTTTCCACATCAACCACGCCGAACCATTAGGCTTGTAGAGCGCGCTTTTTGTGTGTGACACAGACCTGAAATTATAGATAGCTGCTTTCAAGGAGTGCTAGGGTCTGATGGGAAAGCTGTAATGGCTGTAGAGTAACTGGAGTGCAGTCAGAGACAGAAACAGGATTTCATTTACAACAACGATACAGGAGGAATTATGTAAAATGGCAACATTCCATGCCATTTAATGAGCCATATTCACTAATGTCTAAGTCTACGGTCTCGCGGTAATAAAATGCACCGCCTGCCAGAGCTCGCCTGCGACACTGTTTCTGTCTATTTCGAGCTCTGTACGAAACAATGGTGCATAACAGAACAGGCAGACATTTGCAGTTCTTTACCCTGCACGCTGAACACTCTGCCCTCAGACAGAGTGAGGCGCTTGTCTGCTACCATTCCTCCCCCCCTCCTCCTCCTCCTCCTCCTCCCTCTCCCATGCTCTCCCTGTCCTCTTTTTTTCTGGCCTTAGTCTGTGCTACAGATTAAGTGACTTGATCCTGCAAACATCTGAAGAATTCAGCTCCACAAAGGGGTCAGACAAAGGCCAGGGGATAGCCTTACAGGTCCTCCTCCATTAGCAGATCCACAAAGGTGTCATTAGGAGGGCTCTGCAGGCAACAAAGACGCCTCAAAAAGAGCAGATTGCCAATTGATGTTTATCTCTGGACTCATTATTAAAACACTCGCAGTCTGTGCCTTCTTGGACATTACATCTCTGAAATTAATAGGGAACATTGATTAGCCTCGTACAGTGAGCACGCCACGTGTGATGGGTTGCATTATTGGACTGGTAAACGGACTCCTGCATCTTCGCCGTACGTCGAATCTTCACCATTCTTTCTTTCGCGAAAAACAAGTTCTCGCTTGTGAACTGCGATACTCACGCCAAGTAAAGCGGCAAATGCTGACTGTCTCTTTGTTCAAATGTCTCTTGATATAGACAAACAAACAAAAAAATACTCCATATTTTCCAGCATTCACAAAGAATATTTGGGGCTCCTAGAAAAACATTTCAACTGTAATAAGCTTTCTCCACGAGAGTCTGAAACACTTCGGAGTGCTCCTTTGAAGATCTCACTGTGTTGACTGTTCGTATATAGACAGTGCTTGGAAAGCCTGAGCGCCATATCACTGTAACCTCTCAGTGCTTCTGCATTAATAATTAATTGCCAATGTGAGTAAACACCACTGTAGATACAAGAATGCCCCTAACAACACAAACCCTGCTGCTCCCACTTAAAGCTGTATGCTCAATAAATGTGGACGAGTCTCCAGATACATGCTAATGCTGCAAATAAACTGCATCCTGTCACATTCATCATGGGGGGGGACAAATCTAGTGTATATATTACAATTCAACCAAATATGTACTTGGAAGGATTTGCTGAATTCTGCAAAAGAAAGCTTCATGCAGGACACATGTGATTCAAGCAGGTGGCTCTATCTTTCATTGTGCAAAGTCAGACCTGCTCAGGAGGAGATTTGGAGGTGTTGCTGTTGCACACTTAGCCATTAGCTTACAGGCAACATGCTGTGAGTTTACGGCTAACACAGCCTCATTTATATTACTTATAGTGAGGAATGTATGTGCGGGGCCTGTAGAACATGCTGACCTTGTCACCGTTAGCAGCATCTCCCCTGTGCTAGTGAGGAGCCTTGCTGGTGTTCAGGTACTGTTACCCCAGCCGCTCAGTGGCTTCCTGCTCGTGTTATATATAAAGGAGAAGCTAAGGGCCTCTGAGTGTGACAGCAGAGCAGTTGCTTATTGAATGGCTGAGCAACATAACATGCCCATTGAGCTATGATTAAAAGATTTTATTACATATACAGCGTGAGTGCATATCATAGCAAAAGGCGATCGCTGCTTGTGTTTGAATACAAGAGGCAATGCAATATATAATATAATGCAAACACTAATCATATCACTGTGCTTGTGTATGCATCACCAATGAGCCTCATTTAGCTTTTGGGGGTAGAATATGACCGGCTATTCAGAATTCAGGAGCAATGAGAGCGTCTTTTATCTTACTATAAATCCTCATTATTTCTAATAGCACTTCAGAAGGCTAAAGAGTAGAGCAGAGCATGTTCTCTTTATTCTGCAGTCACTGACAGACATGGCCAAGCACTATGGGTTAATGTAATATCACAGTTGGATGCCTCCTCAACTCACTTACATTCCCTGTTAGCTTAAAAGTCCTTCCGTGTGAAAAAAAAAAAAAGAAAAAGAAAGAAGAAGTATGCAGTGCATGAAAGGAGGTGACGAGTGTGGTTCCCTATAACGAAGGACGGCCCACAAGAAGTCTGTATGATTTACTCAAACAAAAAAATCTTTCATGAGGCCCAATGACAGAATAAGTGTGATGGATTAAAAGCATATCATATTCAAATGTTTTCAATCAAGCAGTACATAATTATAATGCTGTAAAATAACACTGGAAGACAACAAAAGACCAAAAGAAGCCTCACATCTGTGATGTCCACGCTCCCATTTTGTCATGGAGAAACGTTCGTCTAAGAATAGAAAAATGGACTGTAAAAAGTCCATGGTTCATCTACTGAGACTGGCATATCAATTAGGATTGTGAATAAGAGTGTAATTGAAAGCAACAGGAGCAGAAAGAAGCGGAAATTCATCAAGGCAAGCATGGAGAAGCACAAATGAGTTCCGAGCGAGACACGGAGAGCCTCGTTCCCTATTCTTCTGCGCCGTCTCTACCCAGAACAGATCCACCTAATCTCCCTCGCCATTACCAAACAATGAAATCGCCAACCAAACAACTCTGCCTGCCGTAGTTTCCTTTAACAATTCTAAGCAGGCTAATTGTTTTATTAGAGGTGCAAACAGATATTTCTTGGAGTGTCTCTCCTTCCGGCCAAAGCAGATTCATAAACTTGGTGTTAACAGCACGTCGGGTGCTAAAGTGAGCAGCCTCGGGGGCCCCCGATAAGTGGTACATCTAGCTTTATAAAAGTGGAGGAAAAAAGGGGCTGGATGTGTAGCATTAACCAATTACCGTTAGCTCATCAGTCACAAGCTGTTGAAGTGGTTCGCTACCTCTTAGCATGTAATTTTGAGCAAACTAGGAAATTTAAGCGGTGTTGAGGTCAGAGGTCACGCTGCTGAGACATTTATAGTTGGCTTTTATTGGGTGTGTTGGTGCTCTGTGCCTGTGATTGCTTTCCAGGCCTGGCTTACCATTGAAAGGTTCACTGGCCAGCAGCATCTGTGTCTTCCTCTGCTCTTATCTCTGCTGGCAAGCGAGCACACCGGCGCAGGCCTGCCACACAATCACTGCACCGCGGCTCCTCTGTCACTAAATGGCACGTTCTCTCAGCCTCAGTCCTCCCTTTCCTAGGCACGGGCTTCTCCAGCTGCAGCCTAATTTCCTGTGACTTGCCTAATTACTGTAATTAAGGATTAATTGCCATTAATTATTCACACATAAGCTCATCGCAAATCATGGGGTAAATGTCTTATGAAAGCTGCCATACAAGCCATGTATAAACACACTAGGATGCTCCAGGCTGCTGAATCGATCACTCAGCCCTCCAGCAAATCTCCACGCCACACTTAGGAAAACAGCGATAACTCTCCCCAAAATCAACAGCCTATCCAGGTGATGGAGGAATCAATTCACATGCTTTATTCGTCTCAGCTACATTCGGTTGCTTCCAGTAGCGCTTCCAGGATCTCCGAGACACGAAGCAGACGGTGGGAAAAGGTCTAGAGAGTATGCTGTAAAGTTTTGATAAAACAGGGTGTGACGTCTTGAAACACAAGATCGTGGATGAGGATGAGGATGAGTAAAAGCTCATTCTAATCTACCCCCGTCATCTCATCCCTTCTGTTAGCAGCATAAGGATCCGTTCAATCTGCTTTCACAGCAAAGAGGTGAGTAACATGAGACTTTGTCACGATTAAGGTCGTTCCCTGAGAACTGGGAGGAAATCTGTTCACGTGGCACTTTATTTTTCATTGTTTCTCTAAATTCTGGGAAGTCCACTTAAACCTGAAGGATTGATTTTGGGTCAAGGAGAAACATGTCATTAACCCCCATCGGGAGGGAAGCTTTTATCTCTTTGAAAAAGTGACCGCTGATATCTGAGTCTGGGACCTTCCGGCTTTTGGTGGGAGAAAAACTCAGACGTAGCGTAGGCAAATATTTACACTCGCCGATTCACAAGCATTTTTTAGGGAAATGGTTTTCAAGGCTTCAGCATCATAAAATCATAATAATGGCCATAATGTAAATCTGCTGAGTATGAAATGTCTTCCAGGGGCCCGCATGCAAACAGTATTTAAAAATGAGACATTTTTACAAGGCTTTAAATCAGCAGTGGAGCCATGTGTTGATAGAGAGAGAGAAAAAAGAAGAAGTAAACTGTCTGGTGCTTCACCCCAGGTCTGCAAGACCTCACAGTGACGCCACAAACTCCATTAAAATATACATGACTGACAATTATTTTCTGAATCCTGGTGGGCTCTCTGGAAGCTGCTGCCTCATTGCCCACATATCTGCTACTCCTATAAACACTGGTCAGCGAATGAAATGTTTGGATGGGGACTAATTGTCGGACCAAAGGCAGATGTGTGCAGATTAATGCAGGAAACATCTTCATTTCGTGGGCGCATAAGTTTTTGTGTCTGATTTAAACATTTATGTTAATGGGCCTTCTGGCAGCTCTTTAATGCTCTACACTCTCTCTTGTAAACAGCCTCTTTGCAAATCCATCATTGGGCCATCCTGCAACAAAAAAACTCCAAGCTGCACAAGGAGAGGGGAAGAGATAACACCATTGCACATCAAGACAAGGGGATAACAAGACTTCAGACATACACAGGCGGCTTGAGCCAATGCTGGCACAATTTCCCCTGATCAGCATTATTGCAGCCAAAGTTTAATTTATAGAGCTGAGCCAGTCCAGTTTTATGCATTTGTTAGATTAATGTGCAGAGCCATACTTTTTTTTATTGCTATAGTCTTTGATCAAGTTCAATTTATCGGGATTAACCTGAGGTTCAAGCACGATCCATTTCAAGTCCTTATAAGAAGACTCTACTTTCTCCAGCTGCGATTGACTTTCTTGTCCTTATAATTAAACACAAGTTTAAACTGTCAAATCTGTCCTCCATTTATGACGATTCTTTAATGACCCTTCGCTGTAACATATTCATTTCTTCCTGTTCTGAAGCAACTTTTATACCTTTTAACTTAGCAGCAGGCGCCTACATTAGCATGTGGTAATTGTTACCTTATAAGCAGCGCAGCGCTGTGATAAATACTACATTTCACTGAGACAAAAGGGAAGTGCCTGATTGTGCTGTGGTGTTAATGTAGAAATGTGTTCTCCAGTCAACGTGTCACCACGCTGCGTGAGTTACAAGACCCCACGGCCTGTGCAACTTTCTGTGGACCCTGCTGCCCCCACACATTTCACACTCCCACCTCCCTCTGTGTGACACCTCCCAGTACGCACATGCATCATCACGTCATTGATGCCTAATTGATACTTCCCTATTTATTGTCACCTTCCCTCTCTGTCAGCTGACTCGGTTCTCCGTGTCGCTTTGCATTTATGGACTCCCGGCTGCCTAAATCTCGGTAATTAGAGTTTATGTGCTAATTGGTGTAAATACAAAGATGGGAGTTGCAGGCGAACACTTCACACCGCAGCTATAAATTGTGGCTCTGATAAGTGTGGGTTGTAGTGCTGAGGGGATAGAAGTGTCTCTAGGAAACTGATATTTCTGTCACCAGCCCTCATCTTTCCTTACACATTCAAAGCGCAGTACAGCTTGAAAAATATTTGGACAACTTAAGACATCTTTGCATGCTCTGGATCTGAAAGTCTCATTTACCTCTGAATGTTAAGTGACACAGTTACTATTTTAAGGCCAAGTGTGTTATATATATTATATATATATATATATATATATATATATATATATATATATATATTATATATATATATATATATATATATATATTTATATATATATAATATAATATATATATATATAAAATATATAATATATATATATATATATATATTATATAATATATATATATATATATTATATATATATATATATATATATGGATATATAGTTCTGCATTTCTATCAGATCTGCAACTACTTCATTCAAACAGAGTAATATTAAATATAATGCATGCAACTATACATGACAAACTAAAGTAATAGCTTGTGCATCAACATCACTGGCAGTGAGCCATGTACAGGTATATGTATGGTAACAGATGAAATGATTCAAAATTGTGCATGATCATAAATTGTAATGAATATTGACCAACACCACCAATTATTTCTGTCGTTTTAAGTCAACAATAGTGGTTATAGTACAGATTTCATTCTACTTGTTAAGTATTTCTGTTAAATTCTGACTAAATGCAAGCTGTAAGTATAACAGAAGACAACGGTAATTAATTATCTTAAAAGTATAATTGCCTAGACAACAGTGCAATAGAACTTTAGATGGAGTACAGTTGCTGACAGTGAAATGTAATGTTTTGTAATTATATCCTTTGACAGTTCACATCCAAAACACAAAAACCCCCAGTCTCTGCGAGTCTTCCCATTACTATATAATATGTTTCTTAAGCCATCTGCTTCAAAATGCTCCATTTCACTGAAACATAAGAAACAATTATGCAGATATCAAACAGCAAACTTTTTCGCTGATTAAAACCGCGGTTGAACCATGTGCTTTTCACATGCAAAGACGCAGATGCATGTTCTTTCCCCCCCTTTTCATTTTCAACTTGCTTCTTTTTAAACTCCGTGTTGTCAGCAGATGTCCTTCTAACGGAGACAAAGAAAATGAGAGGGGGCTGGATATCATCAGCATAGAAATGAGCCTCCTCTCGATGCCCCTTGTAAGGCACAGCCACAGCGCCGCTCCAGCCATTGCACTACCTTTTCAACTTGCAAATGACAGTGTCACCAAATGCTATCCTTCCATCAATCAAGTCGAGGGGGTCATGAATATACAAAAGGCAAAGCGGAGACTGGCTGCCTCCCGCAGCTCTACTTGGCCCAATTATACAGGCTCAGCTTTCTCCTGTGAGCTTCCACTTTTTGTTTCAGTCTAAAGGGTACAGTCCTAGGCAGCCCCGGGCTTAATCAAGGTAGGTCACGCATACTGGACCTCTCAAGTGGACTGCAAATGCAAGTTAAATGTGGACACCAAATGTCATCTTTCTTTTACATCATTACTGCTGGGGGGCAAAGACAGCAGGGGTCAGTTCTGCACCCCTTTTTTTGTGTGCACACTCTGCCACATCCCATGTACTGAAGTCACTTTACCCAAACACAAGACCAGACCACTAGGCCTCTGCAGCCCCCTCCTCTCCTCTCTCTGCGGCAGCCTGCTTGCCCCTTTCTTTACCCCAGCTGTCAGATCATAGTAGTGAATTAGCATTCTAACGGATACGCCTCAACCCAGGGATGAATTAGCACACAGGAGTAACTAATGACCTCCCTGCTGAAAGTGGACCTTATAGTCCATGGCACAGCTGATCGATACCACGGATTGAGCTCAGCTTACCCTCTCTTTCCTCTTTTTACAGTCTTAGAAAAAGACTTTAAAGAATTAAAGCAAAAGCATCACAGAATTCACACGTGTTAATGCTTATTACTGTAAAATAAAATGAAACTCATCAATGCACCTGAATGGTGACTGTTGAATACAAAGCATTCTTCAATAAAGTCTGATTGTAACGTATTCATTGTGCTGGAGAATGTAAACAAGACAAATCCATGTGTTAATGTAAGTAATGTTACCTGATAGCATCAATCACTGAATACAGTGATTGTGTTCCAGCTCTGTGTTGACAAAGTGTTGCAAGAGCTGACTAATCAATCATCTCATTATAAAACTGATGATTCTAATTGTTTTTGATGAGTGTGGCACTGATGCAAAGGTTAAGACCATTTTGTTACATTGAAAGCCGGCTCGTTGAACGGATGCGTTATAAATTTGTCACATAAAAGTGTGACACTGATGAAGCAGGACTGGGCTTTCTCTCCACAACACTTTAAGAATGACTTATTTCTGAATAAACTAACTACGTAATGGACATTTTCTGCCTACGACAGAGTAGCCAGTGACAGTGTGTACTGTAAAAACATGAAAAGAACTCGCTGTCAGTTTTGTTTATCACAATTTAAGACCTTCTGAAAACAAATTTGCAGATAAAATACGTTCAAACCCGAAATAGATGCGACAAGCAGTTTTCAACAAGCTTTGATCAGCTTTTTTGATGTGTTAATGTGTCAGCTGAGGCGCAGCAATCAAGCCACAATAAGTCTCAGAGGAGTGTGAGAAAGCAGAGGGTTAATGTGGGCCTACGGCTGAGAAAATAAATTACTCTAAATATGTAAGTGGACGTTGGAATGGGCCCTGCAAGAGCAGAGTGGGTTTGGGTAAACCAACAGTCTGTCTGCAGTAATTTATAGACGGCTATGATAAATACTATTTGTCCATGACAGTCACATGAAATAATAAACCATGGATGGCGATAAACATTGCTAAATCCTGACACTATTGATTTATAATGTCTAACAGTGACATCAAACCAAACAACTGACAGAAACAATGCCAGGGCTTTAGGAGCAGTTTGTCAACTATTAATTCTGTCAAAGGGGGTTTCGCTCTAAGCTGAGAGAGCTTGTCTTGCAGTTGTCAATCCCTTCGCTGGAAACGACTACAGCACGTCCGCGGGTAAGGGCCCTAGGCACTGCTCCGTTAGCCCTAATTACCCCCATCCCTGCTTTGGCAACGACAAGACCAGCCTCTATTTAAAATGCATGTTAATTATGCAAATTATTAATTGGGCTGGTGCTTGAGGATTTGTGTTTATGCCCGGATTAGAGTTAAT
The DNA here is from genome assembly GCF_900634415.1 of Cottoperca gobio. Taxonomy (NCBI): domain Eukaryota; kingdom Metazoa; phylum Chordata; class Actinopteri; order Perciformes; family Bovichtidae; genus Cottoperca; species Cottoperca gobio. The sequence goes on from NC_041363.1 coordinate 5,376,235, forward strand.
AACTGTATCAAGCTACGTTTTAAGCCTGACCTATGACAAGTAATGCTGAGGTGCTGAAAGGGATATTTTCCAATACATTACCCTCTCTTCTCTTCCAAGTCCATTCCCCATTACAGCAGGCGGAATAAATGACACACAGATTCTCCTAACTCGGAACAAGAACAAGACAGTTTGGATTTAAACCGTGCGCTTTATAACATCGTACAACGCTGCCTGCTCCACAGTGCTTTTGTTGAATGGAAGTACAGCAGTTTATATGTACTGGTGACTATGCACATGTACACACTCAAAAGGCAGACCCCTGAACACACACACACACACACACACACACACACACACACACACACACACACACACACACACACACACACACATACACACACAGGCACATAAACAGTTGAGGGTCTTTATTCACGGCAATCCAGGGTTAGCTGTCAGGCTAATTGCACACACCTGTGATGGGGCCAACACTTGCTCTGTCACCACCTGCCACGGAGAAGAGTCAACAACAGTCTGCACTCTGGTCATCCAGTTATCATCAAACTCAAGTAGAAATCACAGGAGAGCCAAATGTCTTGTGGTCACAGTGGTCATACCTACTCATACCTCCTTCCTGAGCATATCTCCAATGTTCTCCTTATATGTACTTTACTACGCCCTGTGTAATTGTGTCTGTATGTTCATCATGGATTAGCCTCAGCTCCACACAGTCCTCCACATCCTGTCTGAGCTTGCCAAAAACCTATGGGAGCTCTGGGAGCGCTCGCTCGATAGGATTAAGCTTGAGTTTGTGTGCCGACAGTCATGCATGAGCGAGGAGCTGCTACACAATACCCAAGAGGTATGAAAGGTGTATCAACTGCCAAAAGCCTTGGCATTAGAAGACCAGATAAAGATTCATTCATCATTTTTAGGTTGTTTCTTTTTTTTCGCAGGTCAAGGCACAATGTATCGACATTTCACCCTGGTTTGATGGTCGGTGAGTAAAAGGCTAGCCTTGTACTGCTGACAGTAGCGCTTGGTATACTGAACAGCTACAGGTGACGTTAAATAATGTTAGCGAAACGTTTTGCTTAGCTAGATGTACCCAAACTCTGTGCTCACGTCACGTCTGTGCAGCAATGTTAGCTAGCTAAAACAGCAAGCTTATGGTTTGCTCACTAAAACAGCTTACGTTAGCTTAATACAAGTTAAACTCTGTCATTTCCATCCACCTCAACAATCCTCATTCCGGAGTATTTTTCATAAAATCTGATGCAATTTGTTAAACAATAAACAGACTGCAGAGGGTGTCCTAGTGTCAGCCAGTCAGCAGTCTTTCCACTTCCTGCCATGACTGAAATGGTTAAGGGCGCATTAAGCTGTTTTGCTCAATGGCCCTTGACCAATATAAAGAAGTACTGAGATAGCATGTTCTGATTTATGCCCTGTGAAGACATTATGAATGCATGCAAGCACATGCATGAACACCAGAACACACAGTTGCTCAAAAATAAGTAAATGTAAAAAGATAGATAGATAGATAGATAGATAGATAGATAGATAGATAGATAGATAGATAGATAGATAGATAGATAGATAGATAGATAGATAGATAGATAGATAGATAGATAGATAGAATAAAACATAATATGTGAGGCTAAGAGGGAATAGAAAGGTAATAAACCTGATAAAGGACAAAATATGTGCAATTGCAAATACAGTCGACTTTCCATTTATGTTCAACACAAGCTTTTGTTTGTTGCATCTAAATTATAGCTTGATTAAAGTCTAACAGAGGGCTACAGTAAATCCTGTGTGAATATTTGCTGCAGTTCTTCTAAAATGGGAAATATTGATCAGTATGATTTCCCTGGGTGCTAGGGAGCTGTAGAGGAAGAGTGAGAGACGTTATTTAAGGGACATGGAGCCTAAGTTGAAAAAAAAGGAAAAGGGAAAGAAGAAAAAAAGGTGACATTATGGTCTGTGCCTTGAAACATGACTTAGTCTGAGTGGCCTTTGATGGTAAGGCGAAAAGGTAGTTCATCATTGTCTGCATGGGAACCAGGGGGGTGGTTGTCTTGTGTTGATTTTACATTATTAATTTGAGGCACACAAGGTCATTGGGGCCGCTATAGTCATGAGAACCAGTTGTTATCTTAACACAGCTGTCAGGCTGAATCTGCATTGACTGATTATGCCATTGATTGGTAACACTGTGCGAAGGGAGCCTTTAGGACACGGCTCTGAATTCGGAGCCTTTTCAACGCCATGATTGCATTTTGGTACAAAAGACATCCCCTCAAAAACAGGCCTTATTATTGTACTCCACAGTCTCTACTGTGTTAACTAGCACTGTAGCTCCAAGAGTATTGTATAACCATGTCTCAGACACCTTCAATCTGCTGTAAGCAAATCAAATGCAAACGTCAAATTGTTGCAAACATATGCTAATGCCGGAAAAAACCTCATGTGTGGGGGAAAAGGGGGGTATAAACTAAATGGAAAATAAACATTACAAAAACTGTGAAATCTTAAACAAAGGGGGTTGAATCCTGAGCAGCTGGCATGGAATGAACTCTTCTGGAGAGGGAATGCCAGTTTCTGAGCGCCCCGAGCATCGATTTGGAGCCAAGGCAGTAAACAGCTTTTATCAGCAATAATGATGGCATAATCCCAGCTAAAGAGGAAAGTAGCATATGGTGCAAAGCTTACAACTGCAATCCCAACAAAGTAGGGGGGATTTTCATCACTTTGTCCACTTGAAAGACACACTGCCAATTCATTTTTTTTTCTCCTACCAAGGATGATAATCTACACAGTAATATTAACATAACTCGTGTAAAATACACACATTTTCTTTGATTTATGGATTTCCACAATGTCAAATTGTACTGCAAACACCATAATCATATGTACACATTAAATTACATATAGACTTTGCAAGGTGACAATAATTGCCCTACAAGCTACCAGGGAGTCATTGTGATTCTGCATTATTCTGCATATATGTATGAAGTATCGCTGTGGAAAACCATCCCACAGCAGCAAATTAACAAAGGATGTCAAACAGTGCACGTGGCTGCCACCTATGTTGAAGTCAAACAATGTGTCTGCAATGTCTATATTTCCATTGTCAGTTTTATCCTCCTTCATTAAACCTATCAAGTCTTCCTTTTGATCGGACAACCAAGGCAGGAAGACAGCTCTTTTCCAGGACGAGTGCAAAGCTGCCAAGTAGCACTCTAGACTGGCTTCAACCTCTGTCATTGATTTTCCTCCAAGCTGTGACCATTCATTGTTTGTGACATTCTCCTGTCGGCTCTTTAACACCCTTCAACCAAATCAATTTCATATTTTTGTCAATGCCTTGCAACTGGATGAGCCAGATGGGAAGGGACGTCACATGATTTAGGATGTCGATTTTCTTGCAACAGTTTTATCTGCAGTTTTCACAAGACTTAGAAAAGCTGGCACGATGGGTTTATTTAAAGACATATAAGACAAATAGCCTGGAGCGCATTGTGGTAGAGCTGGAGCGATTTGTCATGAATTGATTAGTTAATGGACAGAAGATTTAAAGAAAAATGTTTTACCAGGCGATTAATCATTTTAGTAATTTCAGTTTCAAACATTACCTCACTGCAGCTTTACCACACTATTTTATGACATAAAAACAAAAAGTCTTTTTCCTGCTTCCCAATTTTAAGTCTGCAAACATTAAAGCTCAGATGCACATTTGTTGGGTATATTTGTTAACCCATGTGTATTATGACATCGCAATTTGAATCTGTCAGTTTGACATGAAACCTTAAAATTGCCTCAAATAGGCGATGTGAAAGAAATGGCAGTTATATGTCAGAAAATGATGATGATGATGATGATGATGATGATGATGATGGCTATTGGTGCTGAGTGTTTTTGCACAACATCTGTATAAGCAGCAGTAATAGTAAAGTAAAGAAGCCAAACAGCAAACAACTTTCTTTCCCTCAACTCTAACAAATGACGAAATGTATTCTCTGCATCTTCATAAGCCTTGCAGACCATATGGCTTTGCCCTCTATTATAGTCCCAATATCACACACTAACAATGACAACAATAATAGCACCAGTGACCTTGACTTCCCGTCTGGACTCTAAGAATAATATTTGATAGCAATATTAAGTGCAACAATAATGAGATGAATATTCCCCCATTTAGTGTAGACAGCTTTAGGACAAATTCTGAAGGGAGAGCTGCCTGCTGCAGCTACATGCTGGTCACTCTTAGTTGTCAGGGCTGATTTATTGCCTCCTAGCTGTTCAATTTCACATTTTGTCCTCGTCATATCCCCGACTCATGATCATTCTGCACTGACCCTTGTAGGGCAGGCAGGGAATATTGATAAAACAATTATCTGCTTGCCGTTCATTTGATTTTCCATTTCAATTACGGATTGGAGGAGGCAAAAAGAAAAGATTGCGGAATTGATTTTTTTCCCCTACCTTACAACAGGAAAGAGGCAGGCTTTGATGGGATGCTTTGGTGACATGGAATAGAGGCAGAGGAAGTGCGCAGTAGCTTTAGGCGCTATGCTTATCTTTTGCTGTTGCTTTGCTTTATGGACCGTTTGTGAATTAAGAATGATTTAGCACGGCCGACTATTAGTGTTTCAAAATGTACGAAAACGTAAACAAACACTTTCATTATGTTATTCCAGACACATGCATCTCATTTCAGTGAAGGTTATCTGACTGATTATTGATTTTGCTGATTCAAATTGCAGATAAATGCAATAGGCTGGGCTTTCTCTCCATGTGGGACCAGCATGTTCACGCTGCTGCTGACCTGAGGTAAACACTGCATGTGCCTTACACTCTGGAGGCCAAAGGACCCAAAGGTCATAGCAGTTTGTCAGCGACACCATTCCACTCTCTCCCCCTTTCTGATGGTCTGCCACTGTCTATTTGTCACTCTTAAATGACAACAGAGTTGCATCATACTTGTTTCTCCTGCAGCACTGACACAATGCTCCACCACCTCTACGATGGAAAGCATAGTGTGGGGACGATTTGAAGGCATACGAGACAATCGCCGATGTAGCAGATAAAAATAAACCAATTGTAGAAAAATACAGAAAGGGATTCAATTGGGGTAAAGTGCACGTTAAATGCTGAGTTTCTTTAGAGCAAGCCATGTCAAATGAATCCATTACCACATAAAGTAAATAGATTCTTCTGTAAATGATTTGGAACATTGGTAATGGGTAAGGACCTAATGGGAATCCTGGTAAAATAGCCTTTGGGGAGCCTGGGAAAATCTGCCTCAGTAAAGTGGCCGGCTCTTGGCCAAAAACCCTGTGTGGAGGGGAAAGGGGGGGAGGAGAGGAGGGGGGGGGGGGGGGGGGGCATAGACTTCACAGAGATGACAGAAAGTGAGAGAGTGAGAGGAGGACAGACAGAGAAGGGTAAGAGAGAGAGAGCAAACTTTCAAGGAATCTCCACCCATGGATGATGTTAAGTTCCACTGTTGAGCATAATCGCGAAAAAATGCTGAAGACTTGAAAGGGCTGATGATAATGCTATTGCTGTCCAGTGATCCAGCACGGTCACAGGCAGCAGCAGCAAGGCACAGTGCTGTACTACTTCCTATACTGCAGTCCGCTTCGGCGAACACGGCGGCTCCCAGGGGATTTCACATGGCTGACCTTAAATAAGTTTGGCTTTGATCAAAGTTTAGCACGATCGGCCTGCTTGCTACAGACCAGGGGATCAGGGAGATGAGACCTGGGCTCGGAGGTCCTGGCAAAGACTCCTTCCCAGAGCTCCACTGCACCCTTCCAACACCGGATTATGTTAGGCAATTAAGGTAATGAACTGGCTAACGTAACAGCGCATAATGATCCTTTTTATCCTCGTTCTCCAAGGTGCCTCTTGTCGTCTCTCTGACACATCTTTCTCTGTATCACTAAGAATCACTTAGTATCATTTTGTGTCCTGCCGGTCGGTGTTCCTAATACAGGAAATGATATCACAGCTAGCTCAAGACAAAAGATAAAAGGTACGTCTGTGAGTAAAACGGACAGTGATCAAGAGTACAAGTGGAACAGTGGAGCTCTTGTTCGTGGCGTAGGCACCAAGGAGAGGCCAGAAGAAGTGAGCGCAGGCTTGGTTGAAGAAAGCACCTGTGAGGACGTGCACTGGTGTACATACTGTCTATCTGTGTGGCAGTGAAAGCCTGCATTCCAGTTCCCCCAATCAACCTCCCACCCCATCAGTGCACAACTTGTCTGCCCCGCTCCCTTTTCATTTGAACACATTTTCTAGCCAAAAATTTCACTTCAATCTCACCTCATCTCTCCATACTACATTAACCCCTGGCAATTGCCTTCCAAATGACCCCATTAAGCTGTAATTGCCTCAGCAGGCCTGCTCCCTCGCTTGTAATTCTGTGCAGCGAACCCACCAGACGTTCCCCCGGCATTGTTTCATGTTCTGGCTCCCATCAGCCAGTTCAGACGCTGACCCTCCCCCCCCCACCCCCCCCCCCCTTTACTCTCCACCTCCTCTCTGTCGTGGCCGGATCTGTTGATGCTCACCACTAGCAGTGCCACTGGCAGACTCTCCTCGTCTCCACAGTGAGCTCACACAGGAGGCGCCGTGCCCTCACTTCCTCCTCACAAGCTACACTCACTGTCAATTACACGAGCACATACACTCACTACGAGAGGCCCTAAACTAAATAAACCTCATCATGGCTTTTTATTATGTCATTCTCCCGCCTTCGTAAACACAGCACATGCACCGAGCACTTATTATCTGTGTGACTCGTGATAAACACCAGAAACAAAACAAGATATTTGCTTTTGCCGTTCTAAATTTCTCGCCACGTGTCGTTCACAGAATTAACTGTGGCATAATGTTTGTATGTGGAACCTTCATTCCTCTCTTCAGTTGTCATTAGGATGCTGTTGGGTGCATGGAGTAGAGCTGGCGATGACACCCGCCGTGGCACCTCCCAGCACAACTTCACCTTTCCTGTTCCCACTAGGGAGCTGATGTCAAAACTGCTCATCTTTTTGACGAAGGCCTCCGCGGATAACTAACGCACAAATGCGGATAGGTGGAGAAAGCGATCCTGACAGTGATGTATTGCAACTAGTTGCAGGTGTCAAAAAGAAGACGCTCTGCCAGCTAGTGCCGTGCATGCACTGTATAAATGCATGCATGCACACGTCCGTGCCCCTGCATGTTCTTTCCTGAACGTGCGTCCCTTTGCACATCGTGTATGTGTACATGGGTATGTGCACTCGCAGACGTTTGATGTGCGTGTTCACACATGGCTGTTTATGATGCCTTTAAGCCTTTACATGTGACCTGCTACGAGGGGACTTGGACTAATAATCCTTTCAACACTCCCTCCATCTCAAGCAGCACATCCTCCCTGCCGCCCAGAACAGATTGGTTGGCTCATAAAGACTCTGCTCTGCCACAGATTCACACACTGCCTCTGTCTGCTCGTCACCCTATAGTATAATCACACCATATACTTTTATAGATTTAAAAATAAAAAAGGCTCTTTAGGAATACGCAACAACGTATCGACGTTATACAGATACATTGATATTCCCTTTTTGCACAGCAGCAATTTACCGAGATTTGAAATGTGGTTTTCTAAATTAATTCTAAGCCGGAGATACACAAGCCTTCTCTGAACACACAAACCTTCAGAAGTGCTTTAGATCATTTCGTTCTATCGTTGCCCGTTTATTTAAATTCATTCTTTTTCCTAAGCAAATGTTCCCAGGAATATCAAGGTGTTTTTGTTGCAACGCTCTAACTGATCCAGGGGGATTTGCTTCCAACAGCCTGTCTCTCCCTCGCCTTTCAACACAAAACTCTGCGCTCCAATCAAAATGAACCACCAGGGACCCCCCCCCCTTCCCTCCCCCCTGAGCTACGCCTGCTCCGAGTGCTGTGATAGCAGCCTCTCTGCCATTGATCGCGGAGTTTAGCACAGAGCATGCATGCCACCGTTAGCAGAAAAACAAAGACCTCTCTTCCTTTAATAGTGGCGCACGCCGCTAATGCAGCTAACGTCTTGTGTTTTCCTCTGCCCTGAAGAATGAATGAAAGAAAGCAGATAGCAATTAAAAAGGTTAACTAGGGTCCACGTCGAGTCACTACTCATCTTTTTCACACAAATCTTTTTACCTCATAAACAGATTGATATCTTTTTGGGAGCGCAACATTTACTTGCCACAAGTGATAAAAACACGCATTCATGTCTTACTTATAATTGTGTTCCATGTTGCAAATCTAATTGTAGACACTGAATTCAAAAAGGAAAAACACAGCTTTATTGATCCACCTAACACAGACCAGGAGGATCTCATGAATTAGGAATGAGATAAATCACCATTAACCCCGGAGAACCCAGCTCGTGGTCGACCACTGACATACCGCACTGATTTTTTTTTTTTTTTTTTTTTTATAAATCGGGATAATTCTTCCTGGCAAAGTATAAATATAACTCTTCAATGAATACAGCATGTGTCTGTTTATTTAATCAAGGGCTGATTTACTTGTGACAGAGAATAAATTCTTCTATTTTCTGTGAGCCTCTATAAAATTGCCATCATTTTTAATTAATTCTTAATTAAAATATATTACACCACAGCTTCTACCCATCTCTCTTGATATTCTAACATAATCAATTCAGAACCATTTACATATCATTAATTAAAAGCTTTCCTCTCTCATCCTTAAAATCATAATGAGGGCCGATTCCTCATTAGTAACCTATAAGGGAGAAAATAACAATACAGTAGAGAATGGATGGCGCATTCCACAGTGAGTCCTTTGTCTCTGAGTTTCTGAAAAACGCTTTTTTTTTATGCTTCTCAATTGGATTTAAGAATTAACTAAGTCAATTGTGTCGACTTAATGAAAATAAGTAAAGCAACACGAGCTCCTTTAGTATTTATCTGTGTCTCCGTGCTGCTTTAAAAAAAGTCAAACAAAGTCAATCAGTGTCATCAGTCGCACCGGATCTGACTATTCTATTAAATACTGAGCACTACAGTAGTAGTATTTATCATTACGTGTTTTCAGCTTATTTCCCAGCGAAGAAATTCTAAATGAGAAGTTTTTTTGTCATTTAAAAAAAAAGAAAGATATGTTACACATGAATTTGATTATGTTCTCTAAATAATACACCTGTGAACAATGATGCTGGACTGGAATAAATACATGTCCTAACCTTGGACGTTGTTTACAATGAGCCCGCAGAAGAAATAATTAATACACAATTGTACATGAATATAAAAGCCAGCTCAGTACTTGTTGATATGCCATCAGACTGCAAAATTAAATGCATCTATGCAAACGATGGACTGAGATGATTTATTATCCAGACTTTAGCCAACACGTGCGTGCTATCTTTCCATCTTGAGCTCTCTTTTAAAGAAGAGTAATAATATCAAGTAATGATAGGTATTGTTATGCCGAGGATCAGGCATATCCTGATTTGTATCGCCTGTCTCTCACAGGTGCTCCGCCGTTACTTGTCAGGACTGCATGTCTGGGTCTTCCACATGTCAGATAAAAATCGCTGCACTTGGTGTTTCGGCAGCCTGACAGCAATTTATTTGAATGTTTTGTCACACTGGTGTTGGTGCATTTTGTGTGGGCTGCTCACCAGAATGGCAACAGCTCGTAGCTTCCTGACACTTGTGCAGACACACACACACACACACACACACACACACACACACACACACACACACACACACACACACACACACACACACACACACACCTGGACTAGCACAAAATCACAGCTGCATACTGCATGTGCTGCATTTGGATAATTAAAACCTGTGTATGTTAAAAAAAAAATGGTGGTAAACTGAAAGTGTTCATTAATATTTACCGCCCAATATAGCAGGTGACACTACTTCATTATCACTCTTTTAAAAATATACATTTTCATTTACACCTCCATGACCACACACACAGTCCCCTGTATGAACCCAAAACAAAATGTCACACCAGCCAGTGAACAGCCTTCACTGAATGAATCATAAAAAATATACATTTAAATGCAAACTTACTTTTCTACCCATTTTAAATGGCGTCAAAATTAAATAACGCACTTGAGCACGTTAAACACAAACCTCGATGCAATCTTGTGATTCTCTGAGCTGACATGGAATATTGAGTAAGTTAATGAAATCCTCTCAAAGACAGGAACTCTATTTTTACACCATGATAATTAAAGTACGACACAGTTATAATTTACAGCCCTCGCTTAATTGCATAGGAAAAGTAAAATGGGAGAGGTCTATGAGAGGAGATTAAATGTGTGTGTGTGTGTGTGTGCGTGCGTGCGTGCAAAAAACCAATGTGTGTGCGTGCCTCTTCACTCAAGAAGAGTGAACGTAAAAGAGCTTCCTGTGCATCTAAACAACGGGGTTGTATCTTTTAGCATCATGGAACGTATCAGAGATTAGGTAATGAAATATGCACTGTCCTATTTCTCTGCTAGCAGGCCCTTTGACAAATCGAGTACAATCCAAAATCTCCATAAATCACTATTAAAGACAAGTATATCATCACCAGCGCATATATCTTCCCCAGCCTGACCTGTAGACTAATGAGAAAAGGCCCAGACTATCTTGTCTGATTAATTAATTCAAAATGTCGGCTGTTATTCAAATGTGAGGCTGGTGTTATTTGAATAACACTTGACAGCGACGCCTGAAGAAATCATTTCTGGTTTGTGAGGCTGCTGCGGCATTACTGATGATGGCTCGTGGAAATGTTAGAAGCCGAGGAGTATTTCTTTCCCTCTCTTCGCCGGGTCCTCTCGCGTTCCCCGCCTCACCTTCTCAGTCATGATAGCTCCAAGAAGTATTTCATTACTTCAGCCACCCCACCCCCCTCTTCACAATTATGGCTCTTACCGTTTTTTTCCACTGTCTGTCCTTTCTCTGTGTTTGTATTCCCTCCCACAGCCAGCCCAGATCTACAGGGCAGAGCTTTGGCTCTGCAAGAGACATGCTGGCAAAGAGGAAGGTCATGGTTTTTACAACTGCAGCTCCCCAATGCTGACAGCCCGTGCTGCCAAAGTGACACACTCTGTTTGGCTTTCCCACGTTCATAGAGCTCCACAGCACTTCGTCTTTATCACGGAGCACGCTACACACACACACACACACACACACACACACACACACACACACACATGCACACACACATGCACGCATTTAATCAGCCTCAGAGTTGCATTTCCTGTCAATGTTCAACAAAATGATCACACGTAAAGACGTAATCGCAAAATATCACAACAGACAGACGTGGAAATGATCCTACTCGGTGGTGCATTTTTCCTTTTCCTTTTTTCTTCTTTTTAAAAGCGGCTGAATTCATGGAAGGGAAAAAAGGCACTGGAGAAAGAAAACCATGAGCGTACGTGCTAGGGCCTAGGGGCAGTGCACACCCCTCTATCGCTTCCCTCATCAAGCATGGATTCTAATCAGGGCTGGGGAGATATAAGACGCTCAGTCATTAAATAAATTAACTCTGCCACTCCATGCTCTCCTTCAGCACCCGCGAGAGGCCCGCCGTGCTCTGCATACTTACAGAGGCTCCGAGCATCACGCACCTCACCTTCACACCACAACCTAGCAGGCCTGCCACTACACGCGCACACACACACACACACACACACACACACACACACACACACACACACAACCAGGTTAAGAACTAATCTTAAATATTTAGAGAAGCAGAGAAAGCCCACCTCCTGTCTCTCAACAACTGATGTTCACAGTCACATGGGAAGCTTTTACATAATTGCATTAAAAGACCAAAAAACAACCTTCGGGACATTTCCTGCAAAGAATGCAGGTTTGCATGAAGAAATGTAAGCGTGCACGAGTGATAAATAATCTCTGAAGACCAATGCTGATTCCCAGGGTCGGCGAGACGGCGTAGACATGAGCTTTTTTTTTTTTTTTTCGAGGATCTGTGCAGTGTGCTGCCATTTTTTCAAGAGGAAGCAAGTGCAGTGACGAACAGTAAGAGAGCTCAGTGTCGGCTCGGATCACTGACACAAACAATCAAAGCTGACACAGTCTTCGTACAGCACCTGCCACTCCGGCAACACAAATAGATCAATATGAGGGGAACTCAGCCACTGTTTAAAACTCATATCCTTGCACCCACATCATCTTCCACATGTAAAAAAAAAAAAAGTGCATGCTTAATACATATCAATCACTCTGACAGAGGAAATGCTTATTTGAGGAGCCAACGTCAGGCAAATAAGCCATGTCAGCAGAATGTCCGTTGTCAAAACTTGTCATTTGAATTTTCACCCGCATTGTGCGTAGACAAATGTCCTTAGAAATCCCTCACATTGCAATTTATATCATTTAATGCGTGCTTTAATTCTCCATTACTAAGAGGGGACGTACCTGGGAGGGTGGAAGCACATTACAGAAAGTAAGAAATGAACAGAAGGGTCTGGGGATCTCTCTAGCAGACACAATTAAATATTCATGTGTCTCCTCCTAGGACACAACAGATACAGATCATTATCATGGCAACAGCACACCACCATTTTGTTCACACGTTTTGGCTCCGAATCAATGTGTGTGTATGAAATTCCATATGAAAAGAGGACACCGGCAGAACGTCAGATGTTAACTCCATTATTAAAATAAAAACTGCTTTTTTTTTTTGTTATCACTTGGAATGATCCTGCATGAGTGATGATAAATGCATCTGTAATTATCGGCGGTATATCCAGCCTGTTAATTATTACAGTGAGAATTATGAGTAGTGTGAGCGTGATACGCGAGACAAAACACCGGCTACACAATTTTAGGGAATATTTCCAACGAGCGCTCGGTCCTCTCCCGCCTCCTGCTTGAGGAAAAGGCAGGAGAAGAATGTACTCTGGGTGACCTCCACTTTCTAAAGAGAGGAGAAACCTTTTTTTTTTTTTTTTTTTCCTCCGCTTTTCAATCCCCATCAAAGAGGAGCAAAAAGGAGGGACAGCATTCCCCTGCTCGCCGTCATTAATCATAGCTTTCTGGGAGCAAGCGCATATTAATTTCTGTCATCCCAAACATCATTTGGTATTGTTATGGCACGGCTTAGTCCTCATTCACCAGCAGACGCCGGCCGTTCCTCCTGGTTTGAGGGAAGACAGGGCCTGTGTGGCTGTGTTTCAGAGCAAGAGGCCTTTATCCCTGGGGCTCTGACACCAATTAAGCCATTTCACCGAGAGACGAAAACAGGGCCCGCCGTTTCACTGTAACATGAGCCAGCACCTAGCTGCTGGCCCCTCGCCATCTTTCCATTACTTAAGACACGAGAATATACTTCAAGGACTTGAGGAAATAAAAAGATGTTTGCGAACGGTCCTACTTTACTGACCGTTGGGAGGATTCTTTTCAGGTGTCTTGCAGAAGCAGCTTCTCTATCATTAGCTCCACTAACGCGAGTATTTAAAATGATTGTAAACTTATAAATCCACAAACAATATCAAAACAATGGGGTAGTATTTTGCCATGAATTATTAAAATAAGATGCTCGGTGTGCAGTTCCCTTTATATCTTTCTTTTCCCCACAGTAGCCTCTTGGCAGGCAGCAGAGTGGAGCTTGTCTTAGGGCTAAAGCAGAATAATGCAAGCTTTGTTATGAATTAAATATTAGAAATCTTAACACAGCAGCCAATAAGAATTATTTGCCTTATTAAAGCAGCAGAAGACGCTGATTAAAATTTCATTGCATTGCAGTCTTTTTCCCATTTCTGCCTTCAATATATCATCGTAATGTATGAAACATGTGGAACAATGGCATCTGGAACAATGGGAAGAGGAGGCTTTCGTTTCCAAGCTTGCAAATGAGGAGAAGATTCCTTTTTTCTTCCTGTTTTTGGAAAAGAAAGGTGACAACGACGTATCTTTCCGTCCTTGTCAAGTAACAAGCCGCAGACCGCTGCGCTGTCAAAACATTACAAACGAGATTAAAAATGTGTACATTTACTGACTTCTGCCTCTAATTCCTTTATCGCTTCATCTACAGAAATCCATCACCTGTTGGAGTAACAGCTCCACACACACACACACACACACACACACACACACACACACACACACACACGTGACAAAACAGTCTAAAATGCAAGCATTTAACCGCCTACTGTAAGTAACAGTACGTGTGTCGAAAAGATTAAAGGTTACTGGAGTAAAAGTGAGGATTGTGTTCAGTGTTCTTGCACTCACACATGATAGGTCATTTAGTTGTCCACGTGTAATGTGTACAGAGTAAATGAACATCATGGTGTCTACTGTCCCATGAGGAAAACTCTTCCCTGAAACACTAGAGCTAATGAAATAGGGACCTATAAATAGCAGAGTCATTACTGAGAGAGGACTTGCTTTGCACCAGTCTTTCACTCTAACCCTTTTTACACTAATAACCGGCTCTATGGCATTACATGGACTCGGCCACTGACACAGTAATGAACATCATGATACGAGAGGCTCAGGGAAAAGTTCATTTTTATATATATATATATAGCTGTACATAAACAGAGGTTGTAGCTGGAAGCTGAAAGTCTCAACCCCATCAAACACAAATACAACACATTTGTTTCTCATCAGAGCATTACACGTTGATTTTATCTTGTGCAGCTGCGCCTTTCATTAAAACAGGTTGATGGCTTTTTGCTTTTCTTTCTGGTGCCAAAAATGACAAAGAAAGCACTTTTTATTTGATCGCATTTTTTGTAGGTAAAACTGCTTCATAATATCAAAAGGGTCACATTTTAAAAGTGTGTGTTTATTTAAAGCAGGTTTCCATATTGTGCGCGAGAGAAAAAAAAAAAAAAAAAGGAACATTTGCTTTAACTGCGTCTGTGAGGTCAAAGGTCTTCAACTGTTGCGTGTGACAAGAGTGCCGCCCCAGTGATGCATGGAGAAAAAAATCCTCGCTAACTCATGCCGACAAGACAACAAGTTGTATCGTTCACGTTTAATCTATTTCTACAGGGGGTCATAGTTTGAACTAGCTTCTCCCTGTCTGCTTCAGGTTTATATTTTTACACTCAGTGACAGACAGACGCTTCAAAAAGCAAAAGGGGCATGCAAAGAGTGTCAAACAGCCTCGCTGCTGCTGCTGCTGCTGCTGCTGTAAACTCATTTCAATCAATCCTTCCTTTTTGCATCCCAAGCAGCCTCTGCTGGCTGCCACCGCCTGAAGATAACTATTTCACCACCTCTGTCATGCCTAATTAACAACTCAGATGTACAATTCAGAAATTTCGCAATTAACCTACTAAAATATTGTTGGAGGATGCTAATTGTTATGCCAGTTGCCATAAAGACTCATTTGCATAACGTATGTGCAAAAAACAATTACGAGCTGTTGATCGCGCCGGAGCCCGCAGAAAACCGCTTGGAGCGATGGAGGGGGAGCGAGGGAGACGTTTGCAAGATGGGTGCTTGTGTGTGCAGATGGAGGGACAGCACTGGATCATCGTACAAAAAAAAAAAAAAACAGATTTGAGGAGCCGTGCGCGCAGACACCAGGCAGCGCCGGTGCAGAGGCATCTATCTCCCCAGCACTAAAGCGTTTACCCTTCCAAATGAAACTGATGTGTATTCTCTTGTTTTGTTTTTTTCTCCCCTTTCCTCTTTGTCTGGCTCTCCTTCTTTTCATCTTTGCTGATGGGGAAATGGAGGGTATTTTGGGAGCTACTTAGATAATAGCCACATCTTCCCCGGTCCCCCTCGTGCTTTAGAGGAGGAAGCACTAGTGGCCCTGCCATTGAGCCAGTCAGGAACCCAGCTGTGCGCGAGCCATTCGGCACAACACTATCTAGTCACTGCAGCCGCATCACTGGGGCTCTCTGAGACAAAAAGCAGCCAAAGTCAATTGTCTCTCCTGCTGAATAGCTTTCTGTTCTCTGTCATGCATTTACTGGAGCTGGTTTAGCCCCAAGAAAAACCCACAAGGTAGAAAACTCAAGTCAAATATATTTTTATGTTCCCTGGATTGTAGAACAGATTATTTTATTTCAGCTCCAGCTGCTATAATATAATAAATAATAATAATAATAATAATAATAAGTGTGTATTAATAATAACAACCCAATTGGAATGAGAGGGGTCATTAACTTTGTCAGGCAACATTGAAATGAATGTTTCCTGTAGATTTCAGAAATGCTTACCTCCTCTGTCCTAACTCTATTTACTCCAGGTAATGCTTTTAGTCGGCCTTGCATGTGGTTAATTACAGGCTCATCCTGAACTGTATTTAATTAACACAGTTCTTTCCGAGCTCAACATTGCACATAACGCAGACAAACCCATAAACATACATGAAAGCAACGTCCGGTGCTTTTTCAGAAGCCAAATCAAAACGTGTGCAACAAAACGACCGACATCGGTTTGAACTGTGAGTGTAGTCCCTCCCTAATCCCAAGCTTTAAACACTAGATCAGAGCATTTATCATGCTGAATCTGCCACGCGCGCTGCCTCTCTCCCTCCCCTACCTCTCCAGACCCCCTGTTTCTGAACCTGATGAGTCAAAGGTCAGGAAAACAACAAGTCAATACGCAGCCAAAAGAAGCGCCATGCAGCTGAGAGAGCTGTGGAGAGGGCTAAGCCTCTCTGTGGCACTCTGTGATTTAGCCTGTAATAGTTTTCTGTAATCTCTTTCTATTGATTAAACCTCACATCAAAGAGGAGTCTTGCTACAGAACCTCTCTTTTCCTGGTCAGAAATACCATATGGAGGTAATCTTTCACCTTTGTTATTCTTGCCGCTCCCGCTGCTGCTGCTGTGAGTCTCTCTTCCAAGCACGAGAGCAAGACAAGGGAGTAGCCAGCAGGATAAAACAAACCCAGCACAGAGGAATAACTGCAGAACTCATCTGTATCGCAGGCAATTTTCACTCAATGCATTCATTGTCTTCTCACGCAGCCTACGTGGAAAAAAAAAAAAGGTACATGAATGTATCCTTTGTCCTGAAACAGTTGGAAAAATGACAGTAAAACATTTTAATTGCCGTTTTTTTTAAGTATGTTCCAAAAGGAAAGCATCACACGCTGAAAGACAAAGAACTACATTTGCCGACCGAATCGCAAATTTAGCTTATCTAAATGCAAAAACCAAGGAAATTTAGGGGGGAAAAAAACCCTCCTGCTAAAAACACTCAATTTAGTGACAGGCAAATGACTTCATGCTGCCACCTAATCTCATTTCTTGCATAATGCTCTCTAATTAGCATATCAAAGTGAATTAATATTTCTAGGGCATTAGCAATGCAGAAATATGTTGTGGCTCTACAATAACAAGTTAGACGAGTGCTGGAAACTTCCAAACACACTGTGTCGCTATTACAAGAAAATCTTCTTTACCTCCACAAGAAAATCAAGAGCCCGTTCGCACCACTTTGATTTTCTCTCTGATTCGCAAAATAATACTTTAAACACAAACACGAAAAGCTTTGAAGCTGAACCCCGAACCCGCTATTCATCTGCACACTCGACAATATGTCTGGATAACATGATACATGCGCGCAGTGATTACAGCGATGATTCTTGGACCGCTTTCAAATGTATTATTAAAAGTCACTTCTAGCCAACGGTGGTGGATCTCATGGCTGAGAGACAGCGGCCCCTGTGCCATCTGAACGGACATGAAAGGGCCAAGGAAGTTACAGGAGCCAGTGAAAGGCTCACTGTGTGCTGGAAAAACAGGCCGGTCAACCAGGCCAGCAGACCAGCTGAGCTCTGTCAATGGCTAAGAGGGGGAGGCTGTGACTCTAAACCACAGGTTAACCATGCACACACACACACAAACACACACACACACACACACACATACACTCCTCCTCCGTCTCATCTCTTCCTCACACACACTCATTCCTGGGCACATACACTCTCTCTCTCTCTCACACACAACACACACACACACACACACACACACACACACATGTATATTTTTCATTTACTTTTTCTTATTTAAACTTGAGTTCACAGCAGGAACATATGAAGTTTTGACAAAAAAATAAATAATTAAAATAATTAAAGTAACTTGCAAAGTAATTGGAACAGTATTTTTATACTACTTGAGGATTTAAAATAAAATATTTTTTTCCCCCACTGAGGACTGTGTTGTACTGATGCTTCTGCGCTGGCAAACACTTTCACATCACATCACTGGTCGCATACAAAATAAAAGCTGGCATCTTGTGTGATGTACAATCTGCAGCCTCTGTTTTTTCTCACTGTCTCTCTCATTGTCTAAACTCAACAGGCACACACACACACACACACACACACACACACACACACACACACACACACACACACACACACACACTGCAGAGCACCTCGGCTAGACTGTGGACCCTCTGCCTGCCCCTGTGGACGCCACCTGTGTCGGGGAAGTTCATAAACTTTTATGATCTCTCCCAAGCCAATTTCCTCATAAACTGCACAAAGGTCACAAATCTGACAAGGCATCAGGCTCGCTAAATTATACCAAACCCACAGCGTAGTTTATATATAGAAATATAACTCATACTTAGAGGATAGATATTTTTAAATATTTGAAGCATCTGTTCAACAGAACTTTGCTTCTAGTTTCAAGAACAATCACATAAATATAAGGCATAATAAACACCGTCTGTAAAAACAATTATGTCTTCAATTAAGAACATAAAGGGATGAAGTCCTTGTCCCATAAACATTATGGGGAAGGTGTAGAAACAACAAAGGTGACGTAAAAAAAAATACTATAGCACAGTTTGAGCTATAAGAAAAGTTATAAGACATGGAAACATTAGTTGTCATTTCAGCCGTCTCTCACATGTTTATATGTGCGCACACACCCTGAAAGTTTTCAACCTTGGTTATAAAAATCTGCAGACTTGATGCTTAATAAATGTAGTAAATATGCAACATTTTGTTTTCCAAATAAAATAAAAAATCATCTTCTATAGGCTGGTTCAATTATTTGCATTTTTACCAACATGAGCTGCCCTTATTTCAAGGACAGGCGTCTGCATGCAATTGCAATATAATTATTTATTGAGAGTGTGGTTGCCTCTCATGTGTTGAAAACGTGGCAAATTGTTGTCAGGTTATAAAGCATGAATTCATTGTGATCTCAGCTATGTAGAGCATATGCTCTGGGATTTCCTGATCCAGCTCGCTGCCAGAGGAGTGAGGCTGAAAGCTGGAGCTTCACTTTCTGTTTAAATACAAACAACCAGTGCTGGAAAAAAAAAAAAAAAAGATGCTCCGGCAGAAATAGTGCAACAAAAAAAATGTCACCTCTGCTTTGACAACGGGTCTGTTTCTGTGAGGCACAATGACATTTGTTTTTTTAAAGATTGATTAATTCATTTGGGCAGAGGTCCCCAGTAACCTGGATGCAGGCTGGGAGGTAAGAAGGGGCTGTTTGCTGTTGCAATGTACTGTGTGCACTATTCTTTTTCTGTGAGTTGATATTAAAATATTATTCACACAAAGATCTTACCTGTCTTTTCTTTGATTTCACAGAGAACGCTGAAGAGTGCTGGTTTCATTCTGTGACAGTTCAGCCCATGTTTCCTGTTTCAGTATAAGACAAGATACAATACTGAAATAAATTCACTGAAAGAAATCACATGTTAGACATTAACAAGTAAATTGATTATTTAAGATATTAATTGTAATGTTCCAGCCCACACACACACATCTCTTAAAAGTTGTCATTTTCTACTTTACAGACAAAAAAACCCAAAGTAAAAGTATCTGTAAATGTTGTTGGACTAATGTAATGCTCCATTATAAATACAATGCCCACTGACAACTCATTTATATAAAGAGCCTACTCACAGGAATTTAATATTTTCAGCATCAGTTGTACTTTTGCACATATATCAACGTTTCCTATGTGTGCACACAAACTTTTTAAACAACACAAGCTCATTCAGGTTCACGTTGGCACACAAGCAGTTTAAATAAAAATGCTGTTGTTCCCTCAGTGACAACTTTCTCTTGTGTTAAATCTTTGCGAGGCAGTAAATACACCTCGGTGTATGATTATCATTAAAGCCACTCCAGCCTATTGTTATGCATGGGGAGTTAAGTTAAGCGGGCCACATCTCAATAATGATGCGTTCAGCATTTTGGGGAAGGCGAAGTTAATAAAACATATAAATCAACCAACTTTGCTTGCGCCTCGTCCAGACTTTGATCAGTTATGGTCATTATTTGATGGAGAATGTCACCAATGTCTTGTTTTCTTCCGTCTCCGTCTGAACCGTCGTGTCCATGTGGAGGCGGCAAAGCCATGCCTCCTTGTACCGAGTGACCAGCCAGACTGACACCGCCGATCGACTGCATGATTCGGGCTTGATCGTCCATAGTAGCCGCTAAAGAGTCTGTGCACTGAGCCACACAAATTGAAAAACTCATATACGAAATCGGTTATAGCATGTGCCGCAGACAAGAAGGGGTTTCACGGCTGAGATTCTTCAGCGATACAGAGCGCACACGTTTAAAAAAAAAGCCAGTGAGATTTTTAGCGTAAATCTTGTGTCCAAGTTCTCGCTGTCCTCTCGCTTTTTTTTTTTTTTTACGCGCGGTCCAAAGTGCCAAAACGCGTGTCTATGTTTGTAGAAAAATGCATAAATCTTGTTTCTTCTTCTTAACACTTCTTTGTCAAAATTGACGGTCCATCGTATCCCGCACGAATCCTCATGCCAATCTGTCTTTTCTCTGGGACTTGACGGGTGGTAGAGACACAAACGCTCCTTGATGATCTCTCATTTATTAGCGCTCTTCATGGGATTCCCGGCGCATTCCTTCTCCAAAATGTCCAAATCGTCCTAGTGAAGCACCGGCAACAAAAATATCCAATGTGGAAACGTGTAAACAAATAAAAAATCTTGCAGGTGTTGCCAACTATAAATGTGCAGAAATGATTCCTGCGAGAACTGACAATATTAAAAAAAAATACACAATCTGCGGCATAAGGTGTCCAAATGTGACTATAAAAAATATGAAATGTACAAAAAAGTTGAGAGATTTCTGGTTGGAAAAAAAAAAAGCAACCACGAGAAGAAATTAATTAGGATACAACGCTGTATAAAGGCGATGCGGAAAAAAAATATCTTGCCCTGCTGAAATTTATGAGCTCCAGCCTCTGCCTGTGTGTGTTTTATGTTGTTTGATGGCAGCGGTAGTGAGCGATTGACAGTGTGCCAATGCCACTCACTCAGTGCAGACGTGTCAGAGCAGGGAACAGGGGTAGAAAAAAAAATACAAAATACAAAATACGAAATGAAAATGCACGCTCCGCCCTGCAGAGGAGGGGTCTATATTCTTGTCACTTCTCGCCTGAACACCGAAAAACAAAATGTTAAGAGCTAGTACTTAGGATGGTGATTATATTGATGAAAGCACGGCAGAGTCCCCTCTCTCTTTCTTGCAGCAGTGGCAGCAGGGTATCCTCGTTTCCTCACGCGTGCACGTGCAGCTATGTGCATATTCTCTACCAATAATAAAGATTTAGCTCTGCAACAACACAGGCAAATGCATAATGAGAGTTTTAATACAGTTTGATGTAGAACTGCATAGTCCCTTGTAAGCCTTGGTTCAAGTCAGGCAAGCAGTAGACATGTTTATATTATTGGAAAGTAAAGCTCCTCGACCAATCGCAGGCCAGAGTGACGAAGACTGACGACCCGCGTGTCCTATTACTGGCAGATGCATGACGCTGAAAGCCCACCCACTCCATCCCTCCATCTTCACAGCGCTCGCACAAAAGGATGGGAACTTCTGATTGGTCGTTGCTACGAGTGACATCCATTGCACAAGCAGGCGGCGCTGCTCTGTGCTCCTCCGCAGTTGCTATGGAAGCAGACAAGTTGTTGGTCTGGATGCAAGGCAGCAAATGTAATGTGCACCTCCACGATGAGCGTCCAGATAGTGGATTTAAAAAGATAAAGAAGAAAATAAAGGTTTGACTTCATTTGGTTGCTGCTTTTTATGATAAACTCTTCATGATGAAAGAGTGTGGAGTTAAAGACAGGTTTGATTTACGGAAAGAGGGAGGGCTTGTATTATACACAGGTCTCGAAGCTTAACTTTTTATTGGATATGAAGCCTCACAGTCAACATGAAGAGTATGCAGGGGTTATTATGCAGCTTCCTGTACGGGAGGCCTACTGTTTGCAGACATAAGATAACCCATTATACCATCCAACAGCCAAAATAACCTTTCTGGATGTCATTTCTCCCAAAACTAGTCATCAGGGATTCAATAAATCGGTTTAAACTGCATAAAATTCCACTTGAAGAAATGCTCAAAGGTCAGCATTATCCCTGGAAAATCTAGCTGGTAACTGCAACACTTTATTCCATATATTGGTTTTTAATTTCACTCTCATTCCTCTCTTTTTTTTTTTTTTAAGTCGCATACTGACGAGCCAAACAGAAGTCCTGACAAACTCCATCCTCATGGACCGCAGCTTATTCTGAGGAACCTGATCCACTGGGGGAGAAATAACTTCAGTGTTTCAGCCGTCACTGATGAAATCTCCATGTTTCAGAGGTCGGTTTGTTGGGGGGTAGTTTTATTCAGCCTGTTGATTACTGTTTGTGGAAATGATTTAGGGTGTAATGCTTTAACTTGTAGGGTATCACTGGCAGTCTGTAACTTATATGTTGAAATATACAATGGCTGCCTTCGGCTCAGAATCTCCTTGGCTGCTTTACATCAAAAAAAAAACAGAAAAAACACAAACAAACCAGAGAAATATTCATAGGATTGGGAAATTAGTCAAAAAAATACTCTATGTTTATCCTCTTCTACAAAACTAAGTAAAGAGAAAACACCCTCGCAAGGTGACGCTGAGATTAAGCGCCAGCAGAGCAGAGCATCATCTTTATGACAGAAAGCTACTGGTTTTATGGAAAATGTGGGTTTAAATGTGATGAACACAAACAACATCTCTGACATGGAAGCTCGTATTTCTTTATGCTAATTATTCCAAGTTATACAGTGTTTTGACAGGGAAGTATAACCCGGGTGAGACTTTAACTCACTTTTCTCAGTAAAGAACAGATAGATCTCCTGTTGCGATTTATAACGAAATACAATTTCTTAAGACTTCAGAATTAAATGTACCCGTTATAATATTGCTCTGATATTAGTCAGTGATCCTCTTAAATACATACATGTGTGGTCAGTACAAAGTAAAGATAGATCGTGGACCACCAGCTCTTGGGAAATGATTCATCCACATGAGTCAGAACCGAGTGACCGGATTAATCTTCAGAAACGGAAGCAACTTGTACAAAGAAACCTAAGATACAGTGAGTCATTATTAAAAATAACTCTTCAACATGTATATGATCTAGAATAGGGAAGAGAACATCCCCCTGCTGCTCAATCTGCAGTCCAGGAACGAGATGAGGATGAGTCAAAGATGTCCCAAAATAGATGAGCAATAGCACACTGTAAATGTGTCGCACTTCATTTGATATTGGATAAAATGGGAAAAGAAATTCAAACATATAGTTGGATTAATGAAAATATCAGCATCACCGTATTAGGATTAAGGTGTTCAATTTGTTAAAAGAGAATTTGAGGGCATCACAATGAAGTTTATATCACATTTTTAAGTTAGAAATCTCATTATCACACAATTCTAAATAAATAAACACTGATTGTGTTTAGCAGTCTGTGTGGTTCTGCTCATTCGTTTGACCTTGAAGTATTGGAGCAACACACTCTTGAGTTTAGTGAATGGGAGTCCCAGGACTACTGCATTTATCATTGAAATACTGAGCTGTCAAGTCACACTACATACCTGTCAAGAGGGGCTCAAAGGTACAGCTCCGGCTCCTCTCCTCTGTTGCAGTGCATGATTCTTCATTGCATTGCATAGCAAGGCCTATTCGCCGTTGTTTTCAGCCATATGTCAACATAATTCATTTCCGTATGTGACAGCTCCCTACAGTGAGACACTGTGGCGCTACTAGTTCACAAAACCTTGTTTACATAACCAAGAGGCTGTGCCATCCACTGTTTTCTGTCCACTTCATTTTGTAAATCATAAAAATGCTGCGGGTCAGTTTCCTTGAAGGGAAGTAAATGACATGTAATTTGACAAGTTGTGTCCACATGCACCGTGCAATAAGTTCAACAAAATGACAATATTTTTACAAATGTGCTAAGCGAGGCATAGGAATTAGCACCTATGAGTGTAGAGACAACACTTTGTCATCATGCTTCTCATTGTGACATCTGAAAAGACCCACAGGTGCTGTAGAAAGTGACTGTGTTGTCATATTTCATTTAGGCATCCTTCTGCAAAGCTGTAATTGCCTAATTAGCTTGTTAATTAGGAGATTAGCATTTACTGATAGAGTGGCTTGCTCTGTTGTGATGAGAGTAATACAGATTAAGTGAGAAGTTATGGGTGCATGATTTCACAATTTCGCTGTCCACAAAGAGGTCACAAATCATTCAAAGATTTGTGGAATCGCTGCGTGTTTTACATCCGAAGATGATGTTCGTCTTTTCTCTGAGCTTCCTCATTGGTGGAGACGGTGAAAGAATGTTGGAGCCTGGTGATGGCAGCCTGTCACGCAGCGGCAAGTTACCTCCTGGTTTGAGTGTCGCCTGTACGATCCCCTGTTGCTCCAGGAGATTGGAGGAAATGACCGAGCAGACGGTGCCAGAGACATTACTAACCCAATTATGAACAGTCTTTCATTTGGTTTGGATACTTTATTCTTATTTATTTCCTGGTGTTTGTCGCTGGTGTGCACGCACTTTGTCTTCGTTACGATTGCACATGTGCAAGCAGAGAGAGAGGGAGATTAGATATTTGTTGAATCTGCTTCTTGGTTTCATGTAATAAACTGATATCCAACAAATGGTGCCTATAAAAATACTAAATATCAAGTGTTTTGTGTTTAGCGACAGCAGTGGAAGAATTCATACTCATGGATAAATACTGTTATAGCGGTAATGAGCTAATTCTTAATAGTTTGAGCACTGCTGAGTAGTTAAATCTAACGTAATGTGTCATATTTTATGAGCTGCTAATACATTTTGTATGTCAAATCTAAATGATTAGCTGTCAAAGACATTTAATGAAGTAAAAACTGACCGACTTGTAGTGGAGTAAAAGTATAAAGCAGGAGAAAAGTACCCTTAAATTGTACTTAACTGCAGTACTTGCGTAAATGTACATCCCACACAGTAATGTGCATGAAAGGTAGATAACTATGTAGGAAATATTGCATCTGCTAATGAGCGTAACTCCCCATGTGGTTATTAAATCATTCCAAGTGTTAGTGTGGGAGGTAAACTAATAAACTCTTAAGAATGTTAAATGCACAATTACAGAGTTGATACATCTCCAACATGTTTGTTGGACAGGAAGTGAATTTAGCGCGGGACATTGTTGTTAGTTGCTCCGGACCAGCTGGAAAAATATGGGCTGAAAATGGAGAAGCCTCCTTCCCCCTTTATCCGCTAACGTCTAAAGGCCCTCGATCGATACACTAACAGCTCCTGTAGCTTCAGCGTACACTTCATCCATGTGCAGGACTGCACAAATGTAAAGCTGGATGTTCCTTAAAAACATTGACCTTTTGACAAAGTTTTAATCCCGAGAGTGAGACATATCATATCTAAGGAATCTGCTTCTTTAGGAAGTCAAGACAGATGTGAGAGATCAGGAGCAGGCAGTAATCAGGGGGGGGGGGGGGGGGAGGTGAGAGGTACACAGCTACACTGCTCACCACGATCAATCATACTATACTTGTCCTCCCTTGACTCTCTCGCTGTTACTGTCTCCACTGAATGCACTGCTCTCTTTGCTTAAAATTATTACACAGGCCATAAACCCAGAGAGGTGAGCGTCCTGCTAATGTGGGTGCATGTAGTGGTCGCAGTAACCTTTAAGATTGGCCAGCGAGTGGTGGTGGCTTGGACACGGGCCATATATTGTGGTCAATACCGGAGACACGGGAGTGACTTGAAGAGGCGTTTAAATTGTCAACCAGGCTGCAGAGCAAATTCATTCGGAATAAAATGCGACCTTGATTTTGTTGCAAAGTTCACATTTGTTTGGCAGATTTCTAAGATTTGAATTAAATATTTTAATTTTAATTCATTGTGAGCATAAGCTGCTTCATTTTCCTTCTTTCTTTTTAAGTCAAAATTAAATCTTAAGATAAACTACGTGCCCATTTGTATCTGAAGTCTTCATCAAACCGCAGCACTTACTTTATCTCCTTCATATATTTAATTGTAAAGATTTAAACATTAAATTTTACAACTTTTTCTCTCCCTTCGACATCAATTTGTCTGGTAATGAAGAGAAAATCTCCGAAGAGGTCAGAGTGTGGCGTGTCTAAATCACTGTGGCCAGACTGCCCTCAACTCAGCTTGAGTATTGACATTATGCCAGCTATGACACCATAACTCAGCCCACTGCGATGGTCATTTGATAAATGGTATCATAAATTGTTGACAAAACAATTTGTGATGTATTATGTTACCGATGGGTTGTACTGCTTATCAAATCAAGTAATCTGGCAGGGCTCTCAATTCATCAGCAAAATGCAAGCGCTCGCTGTAGATAGTGATGACTTTGTTGCTTTGTCGACACACGGTTCAAATGTAGTGTTGCGGGAAGTAGGGAGAGCAGTTAGCATCAGAGTTTCATTAGTTTTACGAGGCTCTTACGGAGGTTCAGAGTTACTATCTGTTTTTCTCCATTGAAAGAGTGTAGTGCGAGTAGTATGTCGTGCAGTGTTCAGAAATAGCTTGTCTTATCTAAAATTGTCATTTTATTGAAAGTGCAAACAAACATCACATTCTGGATAAAAATTAAATGTAATTAAATAATAGCAAAAGGAGGCATTTTGCATATTTTGCATGTTTAAGTTTGACACTTTGAATTATTGGCTTTGATGCAGAGGCTAGTTTATTTGTAAAAACATCTTTCGAAAACAAGGCCATTGAAAGTGCTTAACATAAGACATAAAGGGTATAAAGAAAAGAAACACAAGATAATATAAAAAGATATGTAAATAAATGATTTGACACACTTGAAGCCAGTGTAAAGATCTTAAACTGGAGTAATGTGATCCACTTAGTGAGGACTGAGGATAAAAACATTTTCTAAATCCAGCTAAAACTATTGACTTCTTGTTATTGTTGATGATTATGTAATTGTCTTTACGTGGATGTTATCATTTAGTCCATATTCATCTGCAAAGTTATGCCACTTTGTTGTTTTCCAGGTAGATGGTGAACAGAAGAGGCCTGAACATGGAGCCTTGAGGAACTCCTCATTTATGTAGGCTCAGATGTGTAATTACCAAATAAACGCAAAGTCCCCCACGTCCCCCAAGTCCCTGTCCTTCAAACAGCATTAGAGTAGAGAAGTGCAGACGGTTTCCAGAAGATCTGATTCCATGCATTTAAAAAAACACTCCGATGCCGGATATGGAGGTACTGACAGCTTGTCTGAATTTCATCATTTTGCCAAGAGTTGTATGAGAAGATTGATACCACTCTTGTTTGTACAGTAAACATGAAGCTATCGCTAGCAGGCGGTTAGTGTACAGTAGCTTACCACACATACTGAAAACAGGGTGAAGCCGTTTTTACCATTTGGTTTTTGTAAAGGATCAAACAAACGAGATATAACGTGAAGTTTAGAGAAGCTGGCGGGCACATTTTGTTACCGTTGGACGGAGCTGAGCGCTCTGTTCCCCTCTGTTTACAACCTTTGTGCTAAGCTGAGCTAAGCTAAGCTGAGCTAAACTAAGCTAGGCTAAGCTAAGTGGCTGCTGGCTTCATTTTCACCGTGAAGATCGAGTGGTATTATTCTATTATACTGTGTATATATATATCATTCAACTTTGGGCAATAAGTTGAATATTTTACCAGTATCACTTTAAATGGAACAGATCTTGCACACATTTCTGCAGCATGAAAAAGAGCCATCGTAAAATAAACAGCCTTTTTTTTTTATTTTACAACGTGATCCAGATTCTTTTACAGTGATAACAAGGTTTACTTCTTAATTGTTCTCATCTTGACATGCTGACACACATGAAGACAGTTGTTTTCTCCAAACATTTGTCATCTTCATCCTATTGCTCACGGCAGATAGAAAATAATCCTATTGTACCTTAACAACTCAACGGTGAGTTCATTAATGTTGGACTAGTGACAAGCAGTAGTGTGGATGTGACCGTACTCACCAATAGCTGTCTCTATTTCTCTTAAGTGTCCTGGATGGAGAGCTCAAAGACAAGAACAATGAAAACAAAAAAGAAAGCAAGAGAGAGAGAGAGAGATCAGGTGCATCTCAGCAGTCAGCCTGGTTTGTGTAATCAGGAGCATTTCAATAAATGCTAAAAGCAAAATTCTTTTATTTTTAGCTTCTATGAAGTCACATGATTACATTTTTTATTGTCAGCTTTCTTCAAACACCTCCAGGTGAACATGTCTGTATGTGTCCCGTTCGTCTTGTTAGCAAGGCATTCATGTGAAACATACGGTGCAATATTTATGAAGCACACCGCCGTACAGTCTGTGCCACAGCCAATTTTCCGTTGAAATATTTGATCTTAAAAGCCAACGCTCAATAGGAGCCTCACGCTCTTGATCAAGAAACAATACCGTGTGTCTTTTCATCATGTCGTGCTTTGCTGCGAGTCGCTTGTCCATCCTTACTCTGACAGTGCCATTTCTGTTTGGTTGGCAGTGAGCGACCCCTGGGCTTCAAAGATACATTGAAGTTTCGCAAATAATCTGTCAAGCATTGGAGACCAATGACTACGACAACATCTGTCCACCACATCTCAACAAACCTATTCATGAATGCGCCGTTTGTTGTTGACATGATGGAAAATGCTTGTTGTCATCAGAGTATTTTAACACGGTGAAGCCCTCCAACACAACCGCTACTTATTCCTTTATCATTGTTTTAATGCAGGTTTGTTGAGGAAAAGGGATTAGATGACCCACTAGGTTTGTGACATTTAGTATCCACTATCTCACTGAGGAGGCGATGGGATTTATGAAATGGGTCATACACATGCACATGAGTCTTACTTAAGACTCCCGTTAAAGCCACATGACCTTAAGAGAGAGGGAAACGTATCACTGGAAAATGCTAATGTGATGCATTTGGTGCACATTAATTCTGAGCATGAATACGACACATATTTCACTTCAGGAAAAATAAAAATGGAGCTTAAGAGTGATGCGTTCTTTTCCCTATCTTAAACATTAAAGGGAATCTGCTCTTTAGCAATTAGGACCACAGGTAATTTGTTAACTGGTGATATCACCGTGGCTATAATTATTTATCTTGTGAGAATATGCGAATTAGAGAAAATTGCTGATTTCAGAGGTTTTTCAGTGTGTCAGCGAGAGCATCTTGAAATTAATAAAAGAAATTATGCATGTCAGTCTCCTGCAAGGAAGGTGGAAAGTGTAAGTGTGCTAGAAAAGCAGCTCCTGGATTTTTTTTCCTCCACAGTTTATCTCAATTTCATCTCAGAGTTGCAGCGCTGATTCCTCTGGAAAGTGTTTCCGCACCAAGATATCAAGGTTAGTGCTTCTCAGGAGCCTTTACCTCTGGCCCTCTGTGCAGATCACCGCAATTAGGCCTTTCACGTGTGAATTAAAACAGTTTGAAACAAAGAGGTCAGCTTTCATCATCTGACCGTGTGCCCTCAAAGAGGAAGATAACACAGAGGTCAAAAGGTGCTTTAATACTGAGCTGGGATTATGGTGAATTCTGAGCGGTGAATAATTTGATGTACGTCCTCTGGGTTTTGACTGTTTTTCTTGCAAATATGCGCAGATATTCGGTGTTTAACAGGCCTTTCATTCTGCACTAATTAGTGGCCTTGAATGCAACCCTGTCCTCTAGAAATTATCTATATATATATATATATATATATATACTGCTACTTACTTCTGAGAGAGAAACATAATTGCTGGCAGGATTATATTCAGTTGGGAGGAATTTTTTTCGTTCAGTGAACAAAATATATTATTGTACAAAGGTCATGGGTAGGTGGTGGAAGTTGGGTTTATGACACCAGTAACCGCTCATGTGGCAACAAAAGCACTTTGGTTAACGTTAGGAAACGAAGGATGGTCGGTCCAGACCCTAAAGACTTTTGGAACGGTTTAAAAAAGAACATTGAGGAAGTGAGGAATAAAAGGTAAGAGTGACTGCAACAGAGAGAAAGTGATTGATGAAGACAGCGTTAATAAGATTGACTTCAGTTGCAATTAGCCATGCTAACCATGTGTCGATTGATATTCTGCGGAAACGGTGCACATTGCAATTCAATGTATTAGGAGCTTTGGAGCTGAAGATGGAGGAATGTTTGTGTGTGTGTGTGCGTGTGTGTGTGTGTGTGTGTGTGTGTGTGTGTGTGTGTGTGTGTGTGTGTGAGGCGAGATAGCACAAACAGTTCTGTTGATCAGGAACAATTTTTTGCCATTTCATTGCACTGTGACATATCTTTCATTAAGGTTTAAGCATTAGATTAAACTAGATCCAGGATCCAATAGTAATTAACTAGAGTATATCGGGAGGCCATTATTCACATTAAAGTAACCTTTTAATAGCTGAGCCTTTAACTCTACTGCAGGTAATGACTTTAAAGAGTGCTTATTAAAAGAGAAATGGTAATGAGCTTTAATAAAGCAGAACAACTTTGAAACGAAGAGCGCTTTTCAATAGAAAAGGATGGAGGGATTGGACCTGTGATTCCATTAACGAGACTAATGATTCTTTATCAGACCTCTTATGTGTACATGGAGTTAACATTAACAGTGATTGAGGACGGGTTTCAGTGAAAAGATGGGTCTTTTCATTGCCCTTTAAAAGATCAGATAAGAGAAAAAGAACTTTAGTAATTTAAATCATTGAGAATTGATAACACAAGTCCTACGACCTCAAACTCAGCGAGCGGAGCCGAAATCTCCTTCAGCACTTATGGACTGTAACAATACAGTACATCCGTAATTATAAAATGAATCTGTCTCATTATGTGTGAAAATGAAGCGGATGAAAGGAAGTAGATTAAGTGATACAAGAGTCAAAATGTGGCTTTGAAAATGGGAGTTATCAAGTGTTTTTCAATTTAAAATGTTCCGTGTGCTTTGAAATGTGAAGAGCAGAGTGAGGGACGCTTCACATTTGCATGAAAACCAACGTGCGGATTTAAATATATATCATGCATTGTTTTGACAACAACAGACCTTTAGGTATTCGTATCATCATGGAGAGAGAAGCTACAAGGCAGAAAGGTAGAGAAGACAAAGAATTAAAGAAATACAGGGACAGAGGGAATGGGAATAATTAAATCAATCTTTGGCGAGCAGCTGCAGCAGGACTCCAGCTGACAACAACACCTGGGTGTGCAGCACAGGCTGCCGGGGGCTGCTCAGGCCCCCTACCCTGCACCGCTTCCCAGTGACCCCCCCCCTCCAAAGCCCCCTAACGGCCCCCCGGCCCCTGCTGGAGCTCTGGCTGGTACCTCCAACCCGTCTCGGTGTTCCAGACAGAGGAAGCGTCGTCACTCTGACGCTCGCAGACTAATTAAAGGGATGATTTGTGAAACGCCATCTTTTTATTCAATTAATCAGCAACACAAAGCCATAAAACCCCATCATCTAAAAGTATTCCTGTTGGTTTGCTGTGTACCTAATAGATTAAGGTGCATTAAACAAGTGACGGGATGATCTATATTTAAACATGGCGCTCAAAAAAAAAAAAAAGGTTGGCAAACCTCCCAATATTTTGAAGGCCCGTCGATCCGTTTGGTGTGTCAGCACCGGCGCAACAATACAAACGACTCCCTCTCGCTATTAGTGACAACGACTCGCTCTGTGTTCGTACATCACTTTGCTTTCTTTAAACAGAAGCCAAACATACGTGTCTGAATGAGTGACTGTGCAGTTCTCAAACAAATGCTTCCCTTCTTCCATGTTCCTCCTCATCGCAACATGTTTTAATTAGTGGTGAAAAATGAGTTCATTTGGAAGACAAATAACGTGAGCTGTGCTTGTCTGTTTTTGGTTGGCAGGGCTAAAAATGGGTCTTTTTCACCCCAGTGTCACAGAGACACACTTTGCACAATAATATAACATTATAGAGTAGCCTGCAAATGAAATGGTAGTGTTTATAGAAAGGATTTATTGGAAACATTCTCAAGATATTGCCATATGTGCACTGTAATCATGCCCACTGCCTCTTGATTAATGTGGGTAGATGTTGGTTAATGGCTCTACGCAGTCACACACAGTCATCCTTTTGCTAACTTGAGTTAATATATGAGATGTCAGAACAAACACATTTGGAAATGAGTTTTTAGACTTTTCTGTTGCCACATTGCAGCATGAAGGTAAAAGCTGGAGATAAAAGACATAAAAGACTGTCTTAAGAGGCCGGTTCATATTTTAATAATTCATAACTCCAACATCCAGTATGGTCAAGGCACAGAGCAGTGTTTGAGTTTTTAATTGTTCCAGTTTCAACTTGCCTTCAGTGAAGTCTTTCAAGTTTTCCACCTTGCGGAAATGCCCTTGGCTCTTTTTCTACATTTCTTTCCTCGGAGCGTCTTCTTCATGAGTTCAACCAGCAGACAAAATATTCCGCTTCTCATTTCACCCTTATTTTCTAAAACAACTTCACCACATGCACGAAGAAATTACACATATCATCAATAAATATTTATTCAGCGGTTGTGGTGAGCAATGGGTGTGAACTCAGGTGTAATTTGGTTTCAGTCTATCAAGATTAATTTTGTCAGGAACATGATGAATGCAGTGCGGGGCGACGCTCCGATGCATCAGTGTCATTCCAGATGAGATTTTTCACAGGAGTTGAGAGTTTCTAAGATTAAGTGCAGTATTAGTCAATGTTTTTGGGATAAGACTTCACACTAATTTAGTGAAGAGCAACAACCTGCAGAGGAGGCTCCATTAGCAATGACAATGAACTACAGCTCTGGTGGGAAAATCTGATTAACGCCGCTTGCTGGAATTGTGAAGTCGTTTCGCTGGTTGGGCGATAATTCCACATTTGCAGGAATACCAGCTCATAAAGTGCCTTTGTCCATGCCAAAGTCTCTCTTTACTGAAGTATTGTGATATTTCACGAGTCCCCACTGTGGTTACTTTTGACACTAAATTTATAGATATGTCAAGGGACTTTCTGCACGGCAACATATCTTAAAGAATCCTCTCAGAAGAGAGGTATTCGTCCATGAATTCAGAAACACGCTAGATCTCACTTGTGAATCCGTGTAATGCGCCAAATTTCAAACAAAAACAAGAAGCAACGTGGAATGCCAAGTGTGTAAAAAAAAGAAGAAGCATGCTGTAAGATCAGTGTGTTTTCTTGAAATATCTATCATCATCAAGAGAGTACTTACAGCACCAGTGAATCTTCCCTGCCCTGTGTTTTAACTTTATTCACAATGTAGGATTGACCTTTCTCTAGGAAGATATCTCTTCCTTATTCCCCCCTTTTTTCC
The DNA here is from genome assembly GCF_900634415.1 of Cottoperca gobio. NCBI lineage: Eukaryota > Metazoa > Chordata > Actinopteri > Perciformes > Bovichtidae > Cottoperca > Cottoperca gobio. Next base: position 5,409,822 of record NC_041363.1, read on the forward strand.
CAAAGAAGTTTCTCTATTGAGATCAGATGTTCTGAATATATTACACTGACAAGCTGCTGTCAGCATTGATTTCCATTTCTCCCAGAAATATGGTGTTGAAATCCTCTCCAGGCAGATAAGTATCTTTACACATGACTGCCAGATTTGATTGCCTTCTGTAAAAGGGGGCCGTATTGAAGTCACTCTCAATGCATGCCACAGTACATTGTATTCTTCTTCTGTTATACCACACTATGCCCCTCACAGAGCCCTCATATAAATAAGAATATTTCTTCCATGCTTGGCTGTTCTTAGAAGGACTGGTGTGCAGCAGCAAGGTTGAGTTTGTTGGGTGTATTGGGGTGCGTGTGCGTGTGTGTGTGTGTGTGAGGGGGGGGGGGATCCACTCTCTGCTCACTGTAACGGAACATGTGACCTTACCAAACTGGAGATGTCGGCTTGTATTGCCATAAGAAGTGTTTTTTTATGTACTGTGCACTTAGGATGTCTGTTTTATCCTAAGATATGAGAAGCGGCCCTGTGTGAGAGCCAAACCACGGATCATCCTTTTATATGAATCGCGATGACTACTCTGTTCTTCTAGTTGGATGAGAGGTTTATTTTTAGTTTTCTATCCGCTCCGTGTCTCTGAAGTTGAATTGAGGTAACATGTTTACTTTTTAATGCACAAATTCCAAAGATCTGAATACTACACATGACATTTATGAATGAAGGCTACGACGTTATTGATTGAAACCAAAAAAAAAACCCCAATGATAGACAGCTTATTTGCCGTTTGAAAGTGATTACATCTCATGATTATTCATTTTCAATCCAATTTATATTATAATTCTCATAATAATCTCGTTTTTCTCATGGAAAACATGTGTAGTTAACAATACGAGCTCTCAATAACAATTGGTTAGACACTTTATAGACATTAATGAGCATGCAGTTAGCCATCAGACAGAGATCTTGTTGTTGCACTGCATGTGCATCATGAATTATACATAATTATGTATATATGTATGTATATATATTGCATGTGTGGGTCAACACCGACTGCTTAGATACAGTAAGATGAGTCAGAGATGTTGATATGTGTTCAATGTGAGAGCTATGTATGTGTTTCCTCGTGCGAGAGCAGTGGTGAGGGTGGTATGATGTGAAGAGGGGCACTGGGTTTGATGGTTGCTGCTTCACACAGTGCAATAATAAATTTGGGGCTATGGGGGTCTGACATTGTCTGCGCTCAGTATAATTAAGCGGTGCATTAGAAAGAGGGCTGGAATAAAACATGAGTATGTAAATGCAGCCTGGAGCTGATGTTCTAGTGATTATTACAATGCAGATAAAGCATTTCTCACAACTGCCTGTGTCTGCTGAAGCCTCCGAAAACATCTGGACCTTTTAATTGAAAAATGGCGTGGTGTTTCGCTGTGCTGCTTTGTGCTAAGTGAAGTCAACAATTAAGACGAAAAATGTAATTGATAAGAATCGCATTGCTTCATTATTTGGTGTTCTAGTCAAGAAAATTGATTTATCAATTATGTACAGGTCACAGAGCAGAGGCCGTGCTTTTCTGTTCCCATTGCATCGTCACCTTCAAAACATGCAGCACCTCTGGAGTACATGAAATCCCTCGTAACATATCATGTTGAAAACTGATGACTGTTGTTGGTGGCGTACATGTTGAAGTGGGGTTCATGCTTTTACTCACGTAAGTGTGACTGAATATGAACTGATGAGAGAAAGAAGCAAAGATAAATGCATAAAGAAACTGCTCTACACAGAGTATGCAATGTTGACAGCATGTGTATGTGTAATATAAATGCATAAATTAACTGTAATCTGAGTTTAAATTCATGTTTTGAGTTTTATATTAATGTGTTTCATAGTTAATATGTAAGTTTGTCATAAAACAGATTTCAAACTGAAGTTTAATTCACATGTATAAGACAATTAATGTAGCAATAAAGCGTAATCAAACTAATCACACTGCTTACTTCTATTTATCGCCACATATTAAATTAAAACTATTAAACTATTAAAATCAACCAAAAAAGCATCTTTATGTGTCTTATGGCTGCAACATCCCATCAAATGCAAATATTCTCAGAGATCTTGTGCATCATTTCTTAAAGATTTTACAAATGTGGTGTCTTTTGGATCTCCCCTTAGAATGTACCATAAAGTCCTGGCGGTGATGTTGACGTGGTTTTACCGACTGACAGCCGACCGGCGTGGCTTTATAAAGTTATCAGGAGACGCCAGCGTTTTGCACACACCTGGATGTCAGGCAGTTTCTTTGGACGCCTCACGAATCACTGAAGAAAAGAAACGATTGCAAAAACAAAACAAGACGCTAATCATGTGCTCTTCATTTGAACTGTAACTCTTACACGTCGCTCCCTTCTGATGCTGAGAACTTCACAGTTGATCCGAGGGAGTCCGGCGAACATTCCTTCATCCTCCCTGTCTGAAGTCTCTAGATTAGTGGGCCCGGGGCAGAGGCTGTTCATCTGCCAATATGGCACCAGCCTGAGTGATGGGCATGTGGCGATGTCACTAATGATCAGACCATAATGATTCGCTGACAGGGAAGGAGAGCAATAGATTGTCACTGGGGGTTGAGTTAAAGAGGGGCCCTAATGATCTGCCTGCAAACACTGCCGCAGCGCCTCCTATATCACTCCATCTCTTTACTATATACCACTCATCAGGTTCCTCTCCAATGGAGGGAGCCACTGTGTTGTGTCTCGATGCCATCTCGCAAAGCACTGTAAACATCTGTCACCTCCGTATCTATATTTCATGCTATTACCTTTTAGGCCTTGGGCTGCGAGCTGTAAGCCTCGGGGTACTTGATTTCCGCCAGCGTGAGCTTTCAGCGGAGGAAGGATCAAGTCGTAATCATGGTGCCGCATGCCGGTGTTTTAGCAGCGGGTGTCCTATATACCAACATCCCAAGTGGTTCCAATTCTGTAGCACTCAGCAAAATGAAGAATACCTTGTGACCTCTATACTTTTCAGATGCTCTGTTTCTCCCTGTTCTGTACCTCCTGTACTTCTTAACCTGCTTGATAATAAATCTGACGGGTTAGAATTCATGCAACGTATATTTTAAGAATATTTTACAAAAGGAAATCTTTACAGCCTCATCTTTTTTTAAAGGATGTTGTATTGATTTGGAGCAGATGACTCAAAATCGCATCGTCTAAGTAATTTCATTGTATAGTTGAAGTTATTATATCAGTATGATCGTCTTTTTCAGTCACTAATCAGGTAAATGCAGGTTTTAATTGATAATATCGGTAATAACGGTTGAACAAAAACCAACTGTAGCTCAATAACAGTTGTGGTTATTGACAAACCTTCCTCTGCTCACTGGGCGGTGCAACTCCAGCCCAAATTACACATTTCTCCTGTACGTAAAAAGAGATGTATAACTAAATAATGTATTTTACCCTTTAACCCTCGAACGATCTCACTGTCAGTCGAGATATCTGGAGCTCTGGTCCGAGAAGGGAAATCAGCCATCATGCTAACGTGTATCTCGTCAATCAACATGCTAGCGTCAAAGTTTGGTTGTTTCCTGTTCCTACTTTTGTAAATAATTGACCAAAGAATTGATCACATGGTTAAAGAGTTTGATACGTTTTGGCAATTTACAATGTTTGACCTTAGAATGACTTGTACTTTTACAGTTAATGAACATATCTACCTTTTAATAGAGGCGCATAATAAAACACATTATGGTCAATTGAAGAAAAACATAGATTTTGGTTGTTAGGGCCCCGAAAAAATAAAAGTCTGACCATTAAAGGGTTAACACCAGCGCAAACTTAAAATAAACATTTTTTTTTTTACCATATTTCTCTTGAAACACACACTTATCCATCACACTCCCACAGACAGCCGTGTGGATTGAAGTGCCTCGCGTGATCTTAAACTCACAGCAACATTCTCAGCACTAGAGAACACTTTAACCCCATCAGTGTATTTAATTATGGTTGGACTTGATTCAACGCTCATCCTCTCAATATTATTTTATCTCATTTAAGGGAAAATGAAAGGTGGAGAGAGAGAGAGAGAGAGAGAAAAAGTGGCAAGTACTTTCGTAATTTAAGAGAGTGTTAATGAGTTGGTGCTAACCTTTCTCAGTTATCCATCATGTGGTAATGGAGGCAAGGATCCCTTTTCCAATCTGCTTCATTAAAAACTTTCTATTAAATCTAAATATGACGCCACGTTCTGCTGAAATTAATAGAGTTTCTGAATGTCTAATTCATCCTTATGGTGCTAAAATCCTCCTTGAACATTTTAACCGCATTGATTTTATATGAATATTATTTAGGAAGACAGAGGTCCTTAAAAGCATGTCTGAACAATAAAATGCTCCACCAGAATTACTTGAGACTGAAGTTGCATCATTAGCATTACATTCATCACAGCGGCCGTATATTACAGTGGATTGTTTGGAACTTCGTCACTTGATGCGTATAAGCTTTATGGCTGAGGAGAAAAACAAACCAAAGTACGTGTTTAACTCCTGTTTGAATGGACTAATGGCCCGAGGTTACAAGGACACAGTGTTCCTCTTTAATGCTACAAATCTGTTTTATTTTATTGGGCAGATAAGGAGCTCTTTGGCATCACAGGTTATGATATTTACCATATCTTTATGAGTTTGAATACAGCACTCGATCCAATGTACACATCTCTCTCATGACTGTGTTTCCCTCCTTACAGTATCGTCAAATGAATCACAAAGTAGAAACTACGTCGGGAAAAATAAATGTCTTTTTCTAATAATTGAGGACTTGTTGTTGTTTGTTTTGTGTCTTTTTAAAAGGCAACCTTCTATTCTTATTTACCAGTGGGAAAAGTAGATAAGAAATAGTGATAGCACAGCGGAAACATATTCTCCAACTAAAAGTCCTGCATTCAAACCTTTACTCAACTAAAGGTTTAGATTCTTTTTCAGCTAAATGTACATAAAGTATCGCAAAGTAATAGTCGTTACAATGCTGCAGAACGGCACCAAATAGTGTTATTACACCTTATTAAATCTCAAAATAGGACTTACGTGCAGTACTGGAGTAAAGTAGGAACTTCTGTACGAATCAACAATAAAAAAAACGATTAATTTCAATTGATCTACTTATTAATTTCTCAGTTATTGAAAATTGCCTTAAAGTGTTATGGGTGGGAAGCCGGAGAAAAAGGAGAAAAATCCTTGTTTAAACTGCACTTTATGTACTTTCAATAAAACATATGGCAAAAAGAAAAAGTGATGTTACTGCTTTGCTTAAAAAAGAAAAGAAAATGAAAACGGAAAATACAGTTGATTTAGATTTAGACCATAAATATATCACGTTTTGACATGATTTCCATCAACGAAATAACAAAACAGACTTAAATCTTCCAGTCAGTCAGGTCGCAGCAATATTTCACATGACACACCCTCCAGAAAACCTGCACTCAGCAGAGTTCTTTGAATCACCAGTCAGCATCCAATATGTCTGCGTGTGAGAACACATGCTGAAGAGATGTATCCTCTGCGTAATCTACGAGCCCACGAGCACATTGTTAATAATCCGAGTTAAGAGAAGACAAAACTCCTGAAATCCAACAATGTGGGATCTTTTAAAATCTTCGCCGTGGATACTTTCGCCACATCATATTTCCATTTTCCCGTTTCCACCAATTTCTTTTAAATGGTCGTTGGCTTTGAACAGGGGGGCCTGGCTATATCTCCAAACCAGATGTGTGCAGTTGCTGTGTCAATCCTCTACCCCCAAACTCCTCTTGGACGATATGGAAAAGTGCAGGAGGGCAAATGGTGAAGTCAGAGATCCCCCCCCCCCCCCCCCCCTCCCTTTCTTGTCATAAATCATGCTTGGCAGCACAGAATAAGCTACTTCTAGAGACATCGCTACTGGCACTATACCCATTGCCATTCATCACCTCCAAGGAACTACAAAAAGCTAAAAAAAAAAAAAAGATCACCACGAGCTACTCATGTAACCTCTGGACCAACACCACCAACATTAGCAAAATTGCATTCCTCTCATGAAGACAAGGCAATGTTTGCCACCTGTACAATCATTCCTTTTTATTGCCATTGTGGCCTTTTGGAGAATTTAACGGAGCTAATTGCTCTTCATTTACTCGCAGGGATGGATATAATCTAATGAGGCATTAGAGACGGAAAATATGACTTTCTCACGAGGAAAAACCTTGAGAGTAAATCTCTTCTTAAGTGTCGAGTGTGAAGTTGAGGACACGTTTGCTGTGGTAGAATATTATCTTTTGGTCATTTTAACTTCATGAACTAATCCTGACAGCCTATAAAATGTAATCCCAAAGCATCCAGAACTGTTTTTTTACTATTGTCTCCATTCTTTTTTCCAGTAACCTTTTCCAAAAAACCCAGATGCCAAATTAAGAGGCATTGTATGAACTTTCATTGTACTTTTGCTCCGGTATGCACTACATAATATTCCAGCATTGGAGAGATGCATGCAAGAAATGATGTGCCAGACTCCCTCTACATGAACTAACCTTTAGCCTGCACCGTAAAAATGACTGCTTTTTCATTTCCCTCCAAGGGATCTGACGGGCATGGCAGTAATGGCGCTGATGAATGCCAGAATAAACAGACGGTGGGAGACAAGACAAAGACGAAGATGAATGTGTCTGAAATGTAGGATTCTTGGCAGTTCTGAATTCAGCGAAAAAACCTGGATTTCATTTTTGGATTTCATCCGTTTGGATGAAAAAAGACTTCCAGTGTTTGTCCAGACAAACATGCACTTTTACGTGATTCATACATAGAAGTTTTGGCTGTGGACCACAACAAATTAGCCAAACTGGTCATGGACAGTGGAGTGTCTCTCTCTCTTTGAGCATGTGGTTTTTTTTTCATCATCTTTGGTTCACATGCCAGCTTCAGTATGACACAGCTTGGGCCACCATGGATATGGAAGGTGAAGTTAAAAAAGGCATCCATTTGTCCAAGTATGAGGATTTTATTGTTTGAATAATTGTTTTGGATAAAATAATTCTTGCGATGCTCGATTAGTGGATTGAAATGAATTTATATTTCCTCACTGAGTTCAGCGTTGGCCTCCATCTTTCCATCAAATCAATAAATGTAATTATAATATACACTTAAAAAAGGAAATAAATACAATTAATGTATTTAATAAATAATAATTTAATTAAATAATTTAATTAGTTGTTGAAAAATACATAAATAAACATTTTAAAATGGCCTTATATTTGCTTACAACTGCATTACATGAGTTCTAACCAACACTGGCACTATACATGCAAACCACTGCTGAGAATAACAGTTATTATAGTAATAATAATATTCTCTGATCTGTAGTACCTGGAATCAGACGTCATTGGGTCCGTGAGGTTGGAACAGAGAGTCACTACATGTAAAACAATCCCCCACTATCACGCCTAAAGGGCAGTTGTGTTAGTTGCCATATTTCCCAGCATCCCTGAACGCCTTTCAGCCCCCAAGAGAGAAAACACAAAAATGGTAATTCACAGACAGGAAGTGGAGTGTGGCGTGGTGCAATAGTACCGGACTACAGGTGATTGTTTCTGTGGATTTGTTTTATGTCATTGAGAGGATCAGCTGTAGACGGCCGGGGCAGTTTTACATCCATCATTGTAGGAACTTCTAGACAAATATTGATAAAGATGAGCACACTGCGTTTGGAGCTGTGTATTTCAATGTATTTCATCAGTATTTTTGTTTAATAAGGAAATAGTTAGACATCTTGGGGAACACGCTTTCCTTTATGCAATTGATGCAATGCATTCCTTTAAGAGAGTGTTCTACAAAGTGTTGCACTTTTCTACCGCAAAAGAAATGCAGCTTAATCATGAACGTTTCCTTAAAATTGCCCTTCACATGTCTTCCCAAGATAATTCACCTGTAGCTCATTGAACCAAAAAAAAAAAATCAGATTCCTCGCAGATACTTGACCTTACTGGGGACTTCCACTTTAATTTGCATAAATAAATGTGAAATATAGATGGATTCACAATGACAAATGTTCTGGGATTGGTCTCCGCAGAGCAATATAAAAATTTACAGTTGGCATTAATATTAATGCATCATTATCAGCTGTCTGATTTCATAAATAAGTACAGCTGTGTCAGGTCTGGTGTAGATCACTTTGAATAGGGCACACTTTGCAAAACCACACTTTGTGAATTTAATTGGGAAAATTGCAAATCAGGTAGTCAGCTGTATAACTCATTGTCACATTTAATCAATAAACTTTGCAAATCAACTCATTTCATTTATAAATGATTTTATATAGATCAGGCAACCAATTAAACAATTAGCATACATTTAGCAATTCATTAATTTAACCATTAATCACGTCATTATAGTTCAAATTTTAAGCCAGCAAATTTGGGAGCAGACGTGCAGGCTGGCGTTGGAGCAGTACATCATGCATGGGGAGTGCAGATTGTGACACAGCTAGATTTACTGTGCTAAAAATCAATGCAATTAGGAAAGAGGCTGGAAGCTGGCCTGGGGTCCAATGTGGTCTTTAGGAAATTTTTGACACACACACACTTCAAAACTTTTTTTTATTCTTTTTTATTTGGGACGTACAAGGTCATCATTAGCAGCAGTAATTCAGAGCGTCCACTAAGTACTCAGCACAATATCTGAAGCACTGCTTAAAGGTGCAGTGTGCTGCCTTTTTAAGCATCAATATGTCATTGTCAAATTAATTGTGACACCTTAGTATAATTACCGCAAACAAATGAGACAACGGTCCAGATGATTGGTTGCCCCTGTCTCACACCACCTTTATTGATGTGAGTGCTTATCAAAATTAAGACCAAATTCCCCATAAACCCCTTTTGCTTACGATACCTCTGCTGTGGTGCAAGGTTTCCATGTTGCCATTAGCATTTCAGTGTACGTTATCAAGAGAAAGCTTTACCTCTATCTGTGTTGGAAGAAACCTTTTCGTGTTTAGTTCTCCTGTATAAAGGGCAAGAAACTCAAGACGTTCTGTTAAAGACATTTAATATATTTCCTATTGTGCGGTGAACAGAACGTTTAATCCACAAAGATTTGTAAGGCTAAAGTGACGGATGGGGGTGCAAAATATTTTTGCAAACAACATTAAAACAGCAATAATTGTTATTTTTTTGGGTGTGTTGGAGCAGCAGAACAAGCTGAAAACTTAGCATTAACCTATTACCTTATGAAGATGATATAACTAATGTATTATTTATACACAGAGTCACATGACCATTGATTGGAGTTGTGTATCCGGCCAATATTGACTCCTGAGAAGCCACCGTGCCAGTTGCTAACTTTGACTGCCAGCCGTTTGCTGCCAAGCCTGTAACCTACAGCGTGTTCATCTGAGACGTTTTAGCTTGAAACAGCTTCCTGTTGAAAACAAGGTCAATGAGAGCTGTAAGACTCAACCTACACAGGAAAGTTGTGTGACTGAAAACTAATACAATGAATGTTAGGACATAATGATTTAAACAAGGGCTGTTTAAGTGTTTGTACTGGGAAGTTGATGGACCTACCTTGTGATTGACAGGTGGCTGAACGTTCTGGCTGCTCTCCGTGTTTTGGTCTAACAGCTGTAACCCTTTTCACAGTTTCTATTCAGTAAAGGTTTTTAGTGAAAGTCAATTGTAACATTTTGGTCGCCTAAAAATGTCTTGTTCAGCATTTGGTTGCACCGTGCACGACCCTCTCGTGTCACTTCTGGTTGCAAAAAAATAAGATGGCGACCTCCAAAACCGTAGTCCGCAAACCAATGGATGACATCATGGTGACTACGTCCACTTGTCACATACAGTCTATGCACAACATGGATGGATGTTGTAGTTACACGGTTAGGCCACTATGCAAAATTGGCTTCAAAGCCCGACGCTGTTCCTGCATCAAGTTCTCCTCTACATGCACAAACTACACTTACTCATTTGTTCCATTGTTATTTTTTAAAACAATTATGCAGCTTTAAGAATTAGCATTAGCATCACCAACATAACATGTCTTTTAACAAGACTTCGAGAACATTCCCGAGCAGCAGCCTCACCTCCACAGTGGAGGGAAAGGTGAGTTCAGCTTTGAGATGTTGTGGAAAGCTGCCCTCAAACACAGGATGCGGACAGTGTTGAAGAACTGTCCGGGCCTCGGGTTGCTGATTGTCTCATCTGTCTTGGCTAAGTCAGCAGGATGTGACAGCCGCCCTCTCTCTGTTACCCGCTGACCACTGGGCTTGGCATCCTCTCCACTCACCTGCCCTATCACCGCCTCCGCCATATCTCTATTCCTCGCCTCACTCTCACCTCAAAGTCTCTGCAGCAAGAATGAGGATCAACGCCTCGGTGTCAAAGAGGAGGGATGTAGGCTAACAATTTCTGACTGCGGACTTACAAGTATCGGTTCCGGATGCTGACTCCTGTTTGTTTGTTTTTGATAATACTCCCAGACTGACAAAGTGACAAACCTTCACTTTAAACGTAAGTGACTAATCAGGTATTTCCTTTAGTTCACAGAGAATGCAGGTTTTTCTAAAAGTTTTGGAAAAGAACATGTGTTTTTCTTTGTGACTGCATGCATTGCATAGCCATGTAGTTTAAACATAGTATAACAGTTGGGAAGTAAGTTGCATTCATTGAGTTTTGCAGAATATGTGTGTAGAAGATGGAGCGCCCTCTTCATCCACACTAAGCTGCAAATCCTCATTGTCACAGTGATTGTCTTTCAGGTTCACTGTGTCATCTTGTCTCTGCACCTGTCACTCTTACAGGAACTGTACATCATATAAACGCCTGCCTGTGTTACTGTTCTCTTTTTTTTTTTTTTGCAATGCAGGATGTCAAAATAATATTATGGTGTGTCATGTATGATTACTGTACAACATAAAATATCATTTTTAGGAAGGTTTACCTTGTCAGACGCCCATATGTATCAGCTAAGATTACATTATGTGTTTGATTTTATCTGCATGTGGTCTATCAAATTTGACAAAAGTGTACATCCGCTGGTACCCGCTGTGTTTTTATGAGATATTATGGTTATGAGCTGAATCATATTCTAGTTATAAGCGACATAAAAGCAGCAAATTGTCTTTGAAAATCAAATTCAAAGGGAGATTTGATATTTCACATCTAAGATCCCATGTTCAAATTTATTTTTTTTGTATTTCATTACAGCTCCTTTTTACTCACTTCTCACCACAGTCCTGATCCCAGACTTGAAGCAGCGACAAAAGCGGTGCTCGTCAGGGATAACAGATGAGCGTAGATGAACAGTGTCAGGTAAAGTGCTATGAAAGACATTTAATGTGTTTTATATCAGTGTGTCTGAATTGTCCAGGAACACTTGAATCACTCAGTGTCAACCAAATACGGCGTAATGAGACTCGCCTCCTCTCATCTGAAGACACATGTCTCTCTGCTGTCACTCAGGCTAACACAGGGAAAAGGGCTTTTTCTAGCCTTTTGAAGCACACGGGGCTATATGATAGTGCTCCGCTCTGCATTAGGAACCGCTCATGCGGGATTATTTCATTACCAAGTCTCCCAGAGAGAGGACAGAGGTCACACTCTGGAGCTCATTCAAACATCTGGAGTTCAGGAACATAAATTATTAAATGAGGCAGCAATCTGGATAGAGACACCTAACTGTTTTTCATGGTGCACTTGAAAGTATTCTATTTCCAAAAGGCTGAGAAACATTATATTTAACTTTTTATGTCTGCCAAGCTTGAGCTGTTTTGAGCATTAGATTAGTCTTGGCTATGAGTCCCTCTGCATGTGGTTTCTGCTGTGCTTCTTCCACTGCTATGACACAGCCTGGCCTGACAGGAGAAGGTCTGCTAAGGATGTTTCTTGGTGTGTATTTGGAAAACTCTGAGTTTCCTCCATTGTTGCCAACACAAACCATTGGTAGGCAGGGTCCAGTTGTGTCACTAACTATAAAGGAGAAGCTGAATGTTTTGTAGTGCTTACCGAGGCTGAGATGGGGGTTGAGGAGGTTGAGGATGGGAGGAGCGTAGCCTAGCATCTTAGCCTCCTTTCAGTTGTCACGACTGGAAGAGAATCGACTTTGAACGGAGCGAGATCTCTAATTATCCCCACCTGTGCCCGGCTACAATGGGAGGGTCGGGATGAAGCCATTAGCTGTCTCTCCACTGGCACCACCAAGAGTTTGTATACATCTGTGTCTTATTTTCTTTTCTGGCACAATCAGTCCAGCAAGCTAAGCAGGCATGACCGGATTTGGCAAGTTCCAAGGACTTTGGCAAAGTTAGACAAGGAGGAAGCGGTGAGATGTAGAGAGGGGGATGAGCTGGCAAGGACTCTGTGTTTGCTTTCTCCCCTGCCTGTTACTTGAGCAGGGTGTGTTGCTCGGAGAGGCTGCTGTGTTGGTCAAAACAATCCACCGAAGGCTGAAGGAGACAGATACGGAGAAAGTTGCACAGACAGGGTTGAAATGTAATTAAATGTGGTTCCCGTTACACGTTAAGACTGTGAAACTGTTCCTGTAATTTAGGTAACAAGCAGCAGAGTCTTTCCACTTCCCAGGTTATCTCTGTTGTGCGGGTGCTGTTTAAGATTATTGGGATACTTAAGCTCATCTCCCATTTGACTCATAGTGCTTGATAGAAAAGGGCTCATTGTGATTTCAGTATTGTCAGTTTTGATTAGCTGAGTCAAGCCTTTGTCCGGCCCTGCAAGTGTGCATGTTGTCAAAGCTGTTTACGAGCAATGACCAGATATGAAGCCCAGACTATTGCGCTCATGTAAACAGCCACATCTGTTTGAACCCACCTGCTCCCCAGTGTTTACCGGCCCTGTAAATAATGAAATAAGTCCTGCATACAAAATATTACAGCAGTATGGACTTTGCATTAATAATAATAGCAATACAAATATTATTTAGTTGAAATGATCATAAAACAACACACAGCATTAATTACACATTAAAAGCAGCAGTGTGTCAAGTAAAAGTAATCCAAGAGGTCTCCGCATCTATATGGTCAAACCTATTGTTTTCTCAGGTGCAGCTATTCGTTCATTTACGGCTTTATTTATTTATATATCTCCCTGAGTGTTTGTTTTCATTTTAGTCCCTTGAACCTTGCCACCCTGCGTGTGACACCCGGGCAGTGAGCGAAGACGAAGAGGCGGGCTGGTTCAGAATGATCACTATCATTAACATTCACGGGGGGTTCACTTATCATCCCTGACTGGAGGGACATGGCAGCCATTATGAGACGTCCGCAGGTGGAGCGCCATGATACATATTGCATCTTGCCACAATGGATTTATGTATTCAGTAACAAAAGAAAAGTCTAATGAAAAAATACAGAAGGCAATCCTTTATTCCTCGCTCGACTTCAAGTGAGGCCACCATGTCCTGCGATGAGGAGGAACGCGGGGGAATTCCTGGGCTGTACGCTGACCTGTCACTCAGTGCACAGGCCGAGTGCGAGGGGGCCACACTGTGCCTCACATTGGCCCTATGTTTTATCAGCAACACATTGGTGCTCATATCTCTTGTCCTAACTCTTCAGAACAAGGGCATGGACGGACTACGGCGTTAAAGATTCTTTATTTTCGACAAATCTCATGAAAATACCAAAATGAATGTGTTATATGTTGTTTCTTCGTAGGAACAAGGTCCCATAGACGTCCATTGTTGTCCAAACACTATTAAAAACACATCAATGAGCCACGACGTTGCACTGGGTGACATGTTACTTTATTACCATGAACACACACACACACTATAGTCAATCCCATATGACTAGCCACTAGTGTATTCATCCACAACTGAAAAATAATCCCAGACAAATATTTGAGAGACATTTACTAAAAGAGAGTATATATTTGTGTCTTCAGTAAATAATGGGCTCTGGACTTAATCGTCAGGTGATCTTTCCAAACTACAAACACACCCTAGCAATGACCACCATAATGTATGTCGTACAATATCCCACCATGAATGACCTTTCAGGAATGAAACTGTCACTCATACTCATTTCAAAGCAAACAATCAATGCATGTAAGTAATATGAATCAGTAGGATATGTTCCTAAATATAACATTAGATCCTACAGTGGATTATGATAGCGTAAAGAAGTGCTTAGATTCCAAATAAAAGAAACTGCATTAAAAGGCAACTACTCCGTGACAGATTTCCTTATGCTTGATTAAAGACACAATTTCTATTCTGAAATCTCCATGAGTGGAAAGGCTCCCAAACCAGTAATAACCTAATTGGAGAGAAGCCTCTAACTAGTGTTGCTCCTCTGTGTCCCTGTGTATAAATAGAGTCTATAATGGACTGAGGTGTGATGCCATCATTCATCTCTGCTCAGAAACACTCCAGGTTCAGGTCTTTGCTCATTTTCCTAATGATGCTCTTGTTGTAGGTATGTTTTCACTTTAAGGTTTGTAAGATTCAAGCTTAATGGATACTATTCATCACATGCTTCTGTATACAAGTCCAGTTTACCCAGGAAACTTATTTGACATAACAAATTGCCAAAATGAAAGGCTTTTCAGCCGAGGGGGGAGGATTGGTATATTTTTCATAGCAATAGGTAAATGTGTTAAGGTCAGTCTCCATTTCCTGTTGACTGTGTTGTGTCTCTGCTGTGGTTGTACGATGGAGGCAACATCACTGACAAATTAATCTATTGTTTGCTAATTTACTTAACATGGCTATGTAAAGTGCTTTTTAATTTAAAATGTTAATTGACTAAAAGAGGCTTTCAGTGCCAAATTCCACTGGCACCGAATAATGAGAGGTCTCCTAAAAAAGAAAATTGCGTCTTTTGGGAAGCATATCCCGTATGATAGCCCCCGGTTATGCCATGCCTTTATGTGCTAGATTACTCCTTGGCTGGAGCCCAAAGAAGCCTGCTTTTTAACCACTGCTTCTCCCATTTGCCTCAGGATGCTCATGGGCTGGCAGGTTGCACAACACATTACCATCCTGCAGCAGCTCTTAAAACACATTTTAGTCCTGAAACACAGCTGGCATCTTGGCTAGCACTGCCGCGTTGGGCATGGAAGGACCAAATGTGGATGTTAGAGCGAAATTAAAATGGAACCCAGTTGGAATGATGAGAGTGGATCTGTGCCGTGGTGTTTGTGCACTTCCCATTTCCCAACACATCCCCTGTGCTGAACTAACAACTCTTTGCAAGAGCAGGCTTTGATTATTCTAAACTCATTTGAAAGACATTATACATTTGTGAAAGAGGGACGTTGACTGGAATGCAGTGCGTAAGAGAGTGCTCACATGCATGGCTGCTCCGGTGTGCACAAGTGTGTGCTAGCTCATGCCAAATTCAGGGTCTATGTGTAGAGTTATGTGTTGCTAAACATCACTAAGATCCAACAGCCCAGTGTGATGCCTTTGGTTTCCAATCTCATGCTTCACGCCTGCTGCCCCTCTTTCATGGATTCTTATTTACAGGCAGGACCCTCGCCGAATCCCCTGAGGAGCAGATGATGTGCAGGTCTAGGTAGAGACCATATCCCATGAATACTGTCCCTATCACTATGAATACTATTCAAGAGTTCCAGTAACTGATCCAACTAGCTTCACCACGAGCAGCGCGATGAATGCTGTCAACTAGAAAACCTTTTCTACTTCAGAATGAGATTATTTCACACGTGAGTAGATTGTTAGTTTCAGGAGCCACAGTCAGATGAAACCCTGCAGATTATTAATCTCTGGGATATAAATGAACTAATGGCATTGACTGATTCTTTTTTTCTGTATCCTGGAGCTGCTGTGGTTTTATTTAACAGAGCGTACAACTCTGCTCCACATTCGCTCTTTTTAAATGCATCATAAATTATGTCCTATCTTTAAACATGCCCAAAATGAAATGTGCAGGAGGAGGAGACAGTAAATATGAGCTGTCCAGTGCTCCTCCTGTCCATGTCATCAAGTTGAGTGCATTCAAAAGCGCCAATGGAAAGCTAATTGTGGATTTCTGGCCGAGAAAACAAAAGCCTTCATAAATATATTTTATTTATTTCGTGCTTTTAATGATTGCACAGCTCATGTTCTCAAGACAAAGATAGATCAATGCTGAGAAGTTCATGCAGAGCCGCTCAAACACAAAATAATGATTTTGACATAACTAAATAAGTCACTTGTCACCCGTCAACCATAAAAACTGCTCTTGGTTTTTACTGGCACGCTGTTGTAGAAAGCATAGAGATGTTTTATCCTGCAAATAATACACTGATATCATTTTGATTAGTCACCATAGATGCATAACGTGGCTTCAATTGTGTCATGAAAAACACACTTGATACATAATAATGTTTATGATAACAAGTAACTGTATATGTTGTTTTTAAATGTGCTCTCTAAACATGTCTGACTACTGTATAGAATATTTGACCCATAAATTAGGATTTTTACAATAAAATGACATTTCTTTGAGAGAAAAAGATCATTTAAAAGAATATTTTGCAGTTCATTTTTCAATTTGGTACTAAATCAAAAAGAAAAAACTCAGTCTGGCACCTGGTTGTTGAACACACATGTGTGACTGTGTGTTAATTAATCCTGCATGAGATTACAGATTAGAAAGTGGCGCTGCACTGATGTAGAAGAGATGCACAGTGAAGCATTTCTACAACGGCAAACACTGTTTTCAGCATTTAGATGGATGCAGGGAGTTTGTTGAAGTAACCTGATGTGGTCGGCTGAAGGTGGATATCCCACAATGCTGCAGCCCGCCACCTCCCATTGTCTTGATAGGGAAGCAAGAGATGTACAGCGGCCTCAAATGGAGGTGGCATCTGGTGCCCAATTTGTCATGCCTGAATTACCCAGGAGCTGATAAAGGCTGAAGTTTTAATAAAAGTTGGAAGCAGCAGATAGCAGGGTGAAGGACACTGATGAAGTGTCTTGGGGCCTATTTCCAGCTAGAGATAAGAACCTACAGAGAGAGGTGGGTCGAGGGTCTAGCGCGGTGTGATAATACGCTGATGCTGAGGAAAAAATAAAAAGTGCTGTTGAAATGCAACACAGCACACATAATGGAAAAAATAATAAATAAGCAAATAAATAATGATGATGATCTAAACGAGGAGAAGCCAGGGTGGAGGCTGTGGAGTCCTGAAGCGTCTCTGCCTGTAATTTGGCCACCCGCCAGCAGCCATTGCTCACCCTCAGCTGCGACGGCAAGCTCCAGATGTGCCAACGGCACGTTTTGGATTTTGCCAGCTGACTGCACCGTTTGATAGCCCGCTCTCTGGATGCCCATCACCGGCCGCAGAGATAGAATTAAATGATGATGATCTTCCCACAAGTTGGGTGAGGAAACAACGCATATAAATCTTGATTTCATCTCAGCGTGAGAAGTCTTTATCCATCATCACTCTTAATGAACAAGTCATTAGCCGCGATGAATGGCGCTCTGGGCTCCTGCTCGCCACTGCTGCTTTTGTTTGCAGCTTTCAGGGGCAACTTCCTGTGCCCTTTGAGAGGGTCAAACTCATTTCTCCAGATGTGGGGTAACCTCTCTGCTCCTGGGGTGGCTGCACACCCATGTACTAAACAGGGCCTGGAAAAATGAGGATATACTGAGGGTTTGTCTGTTTCTGCCACATTGTCTGTCCCTCAGCAAGTCTCTGCGTGCGCTATCATCCAGAGAAGCCCATTAGCAAACTCGGTGGCCGCCTATTATGGTAATTATATGTGCACAATCTTCCACTTGATGCAAGCTTGCTATGTAAACAGAAAAAGGCTTTTTGTTGTACTGTAATAGAAAACTAGTGAGGAGATGTAAAAGCCCTGCTGTGCTCTGCAGCGACTGCTGTAATACAAATGTATACCATCAACACTGACTACACAGGATTCTTTCCTGCATCTGCAGACTCCATCAGTCTTTTATCTGAACTGATAATTCCGGTGTTTGAAATGAACGAGCTGCTTGGTGAACAAGATTTCTAAGAGACAAACACTTCCTGGGAGCCTTGGGTTTTTTATTTACAATCATTGCGCCGCTAAGAGCATTGTTCAAGAATTGAACAGCGTGCACCATATACCCCGAGGCTACCGCGAATCTAAAACACCGACATAAAAGTTAGATGAAAGTGTTGTGATCTTCTCCTCTGAAGTACAACAGGGCTTGAAATATGGAAAAAAAAAAGAAGGCATCAATCCAGCTGCACGGCAGTAAATATGAAGAGATAAAGGTTGACACCAGATAATTGAAAATATCTGGCACTAATACACCAGAGTCTGTGTTTGTA
This sequence comes from Cottoperca gobio, assembly GCF_900634415.1. Lineage (NCBI taxonomy): Eukaryota > Metazoa > Chordata > Actinopteri > Perciformes > Bovichtidae > Cottoperca > Cottoperca gobio. Next base: position 5,428,119 of record NC_041363.1, read on the forward strand.
TTTGAACATAAAGGAGAAGAGTGGCATGTGACTTTCCTTGTTAGTGACAGCTGCCATGTTCCCCAGTCTGCAGGGACAAACTATACTGGAGGATTCATCTGACTTGTACAGTGTGTCTGAAGTTCCTCAAATCCCCTGAGACACATCTTTACATGTTTGATGATTTTCCTGAAGAGAGGTTCCAGTTAAATCTTTTCAGAAGTTTTTTTTGCCTTGAATTCCCTGAACGTTTAAGTCCTAGAAATAACAGAGGGACCAAACACAAGTGAATTTGTAGCAACTGTTTTTTTTTTTTACCCATGGGATTATTTCTGCCCTTTTTAAAACAACCTTATAATTTCACTTTCTAACGGCAGGGGCGCCCAATGAGCAATGCCATCGCGACACTGTGGTTTCCACCGGTGATCAGTCTAATGCTTCAGTTGATGAAATAGAAATTTACTGATGTTGTGGATACGCACCATATTTATCTGTGTTTCCAGTTTCAACACGCGCTCAGTATAGGTGCAGAAGTGAAATACCCATTACTGCATGTGTCAGTGTCATAAACAATAGCGTCGACTCCTCGGAAGGAGGCAGGGCGGTAATGGAGGCAGTGCATCAATGTTCAGCACAAGGTCTGCAATTCACACCAGGAGAACACTCACCTGAGCATCAGCAATGCTTGCTAGGAGACGACATTACCAGCAGTAGATGTGTGGAGCGGGATCGGTTTGTAAAACAAGCTCTGGATCCGCACGTGACTTAAAGGGTCAGTTCTCTCCAAAAGAAATCACATATTTTCTCAATTACCCCTGGTGGTATCTAGTGATGTAGATAGTGTCAGTTGCATTAGCTGAGGTTTTGAGATAACTGCCACGGACACATTAATACAGAGGTGGTGAATGGAATATCATCTGTGGGGCTCACGCTGATAAACTCAACAGACAGAAGAATGTATCTTTCCTGAAATGCTTGTTATCTACAGACCTCACTGTGAACTGTTTTGTTTTTTTTTACGTTCGGTATAAAATCAAGTGAGTGGGAATTAGAATAAGAGTTCAAATGAAATGTTACTGGTAAAAACAGAGGATGTGTTGGGAACGTGTGAAGTCTCAGTGTGCAAACTTCAGCAAGTACAAGGGAAATGATCTGCATTAGATTAGAGGGTGAACTGGCCCTTTAAACAGAAAACATGGCAGGGTTTATGTTCAGAGTTTCTCTCTGACATACATTGAGAACTAACATAAGCATTGAATGCATGTCCTTCCTCATAAAACATTGTTATATTCTAAATCCTGCATTGTTTGTATCCACGTTTGCTCATTTGAAGTCTCGTTTTTCTATGTTTTTTGGTGCATTACAGCCACAAACTAGTTGGTGTGTGAAACTGTCTGAAGGCGTGTGTACAGTGTGCATGTGTTACAAACAAAGTGGGGCCCCATTCATTAAAACATTGCTCCATAGCACTTCTAATGGTCAAAAGTCCACAGGGTACCTTAAAGGATCTGGTACTTACAATGAGACTGTACCTGTGATTATTGTCCGAGTGCAGTTTCTGTTATTTTGAATGAAACTTTAATAGATTTCTTATAAAGATCACACGTTCTATCTTGCACATTAGTTTCTTTCAGTACACGTAAACAGTGCTACACTAAAAATGACGAAAAGAAAAGTATTGTGAAACTTTAAGAGGCTCTACTGCATGCACGGTATTTTGGACATTTATTTTGATCCTCCATGCAGCAGGTCAAAAGGTCTTCGTTCGCCTTTCTCGCCGTAAGTGCATCCACATTCAGCTTTGATATTGAATAATAGAAGAGCTAAAGTCTTCAAGGAGCTTAAGTCTCTAAAGCGGTTACATCCTCTCGTGACCTGCTACGTGATGGTGGCTGAGGCAGAAAGTGCAATTACTTTATAAAGAAAACACAAGCACAGAGGGGCTTCCTAATCTATGGGAGAACATATGTAGAAGCTGTATTCAGATTACCACAAGTAGAGAGACGGAGATACATTTCGAAAGGAGTCCTACATTATGAGAGAAAAAAGATTTAGTTGAGGACAAAATGGGGGGGGGGGAGGAAAGGGATTTGTTGCAAAGTTTCATTCAAACTAATTGTGACTCAAAATGCAAACTGTGGTTGTAGCTGATGGTGCTTCTTCACCCAAATCTTAAGAGGAAAAGGAAAAGTGTCTCCTGGACAGTAACAAGGAAGTAATCCATCCAGTGAAAGTCATTTAGCATAAAGCAATCACACAGCAGCAGGTAAGTAAATATGAGTTCCCACACTGTCTCTAGGAGGTGCACAGTAACCCAGTAGTGATGCTCTTAATATGGCAGCATTGTACTGAATGATGAGAAGCCTAATCACAGCAAAGAACTGTACCACAAAATGGAATCTCTGCAAGTAGTCTACAACCTTACCAATGAGCAGTGAGAGTGCTGCCAGATAATGGCACCTCTTCTATTAAACTGTCTGTCGCTCCTCTACCCCAGTGGTCATATCGGCAACCTCTCCGTGCCGTACTCGGTGTCCTTGAGTTTTGTTGGGTAGCGAGCTTGATATGCTCCCGGAGGACTTCGCTCAGCTGCTCTGCAGCCTCTGGGACCAGAGTCTCAGGTGAGGCTGACGAATCTTTCAAAGAATGAGTTGTGGGTCATCTCGGTCTTACCGCTGCAAAAGTGAGTTAATTCCTGCTGACCCAAGTAAAAACAAAAACACAAATGTAACAGGGGTAGTGATTGTCTACTAGCTCTGCTCATGTACACACAGGCAACAGGCTAGTTACACCTGCACACAATGCAGTACCATAAAACACCTTTCAATACGATGCAGTCCAATACACCTGCCGTGCAAACTATGACCTCAAAAAACGTCAAAATGTATAAATAAAGTAGGAAACAGGCGGAACTGGAAGGACACTCGTAGCAGCGCAGACCTCAGACAAGGCCGTCGCCATGAGAGAACAATTAATGCATAATGTATCCGCCCTGTGATTCGAGTCTGCACCAAAATGTAGTGGGTTCTTCTTTGGCCCGCGTTACACCCGTCCAACAACTTTCATGAGATTGGGATGAGCAGTTTTTCTGTAATCCTGCTGACAGACGGACAAACAAATCAAGAAACTAACAAACCAACAAACCTCCTTGGTGAAGGAAACTAGAGTTAAGTTACAGTCTACTGGGAAGCTCACATTAAAGACATGTTAAGAACATTTAAAATGGAAATGCTTAAAAACTAAGAAGCAAACTAAAGTACTTCCCGTTGACTGAATAAATCTTGCTCCAGTAAAGTAGTTTGTCATATGTGCTATTGATATCTTAACACATATGTTCAGGAACTGTGAGCTAAAAGCAGTAAGCAGAAATGCAGTCCTCCAGATGAAAGACACTGCACTGAGAGTTTGTTGGCAAACTGGATCCAAGCGGCTGCTTTTTTTTCTTCTTCTTCTTCCACAGAGCTGTTATTTCCCTGGTTTAAGGTGAACGTAATGCAGCTGCTGATGGGTGTTGTTGGGGAGAGAGGCAGAGCGATACGGTGATGACTGTGGCCTTGTCAGTAATTCAGCAGATCAGATGACACTTCAATAGAAGAGCTAGAGTGTGGGCTGGAATTTGAAAATTGAGTTGACAACAGCAACTATAAAGGCGTTATGGTCTCTGGTATTGGTCTTTAAACGGCTGGTGATTCTGTTGTTGAACAATGTGCTTGTGAAAGATTGCTCTATGGAACGGCAATATTGCCTGTTGTACTTAAAAGTTTCTGGCTTTAATATTTGTGTGTAAATTGAATAATGGCACAGCAGGGAGTCTTCAGTAGGTGCAGATATATTCTAAAGGTTGCACTTCAGCTTGGCCTGTGTGGCGTGATAAATGCTCGCGTTATGTATTCACACTCTTACGAAAATAAGTCACAAAGCGGCATTTATGTTGTTAAGACCATCAAAGAGTGAAATTGCGTAGAGATTATAAAAGCAACAGTGATGCAATACTTTTTAAGAGGTGTGAATGTAGTGGGTTTAAACAAAAGCAGCTGTGGTGTACCGCTCACGTTGCGCTGTCCTGTCAAGAAAAGTGTTATTTTTCACCCCTGCAGTTCCGTCTGATTTAAAACGGTTTGGAGAAACAGTCTGCAAATCCTCCTTGAGCGGATTACAGCTGAGGTTGGAAAACTTAGGGCAGTTTCATGTACTTGCTAAATTGCATAGTTATCAGTGAGTCAGACACGTATAACAGCACATTTTCTTAAAAGCGTCACTGGGACTTTGTGGCCTCCTCGCGCTGAATTCAGAACTTCATCTTAAACTTCTGTTGTTATTGACAGAAAATGTATTTCATATGGAGAATATTGTATTATGTGCGTCCTGTGAGCGCTCTGCATGTACAGGGAGGCGTGTGGGGTTTTTTTTTTTTTTTTTTTCGAAAAAGAAATTGCGTCAGCTCCTGAAGAATGCCTTTATGTTTTCAAACCCGGCTCTTTAACACACATTTCAGAGGAGGGCTGTCAGCTTATGGCATATTAGCTGGATGGGTCTGTTTCCCCGTGGGACGCGAGAGGCTGGCTTGAAGGGATCCCAGGGAAGAAATGGAAGACACTCTCTGTGAAATGCTTTGCTCTGTCATTCCAATTCAGCACAATAAAAATCAAATGCTTGGCCACAGACCACAGCTTCACCTGGAGCCTCCCACAGTACAACCAGCCTCAGACTTTAACAGCTGTTTGTAGAAATACTGCTGTCCACAAAGGAGTTTAATTAAAGAATACGCATGTTCCTGTCCATAACACACATGCGTCCTCCACAGCAATGTGACACATAGTAGTGTTTATAGTTTAAAGAGCATAGATCAGAAGTAACGCATCATTATGGTAGGAAATGCTCCTTTATTTCGGATACTAAAGGCGTAACAAAGGGGTAACTTCTTGTTTGTAGCAGTGAAGCTCTCGTGTTGCTCTCCACATTGTTTGTCTGCATTGCTGACTGAGTACAGTAAAACAACCTCCACTACGCTACTTGCCCTTATGGACCCAGAAAAAACATGAAATCAATACTGCATGCATTTCAAGCAGGAAAATTCTGTTATTGAGTATACTGCTATATAATGGTTTCCATTATTGACATCTATGAGTTATGAAATAAAACCTAATGCAATGAGGATGAGGAAAATAGTATTTGAGGGTTTTTATTGGATCAATTTGAAGTCAGAGCAGTGCATTCTGATGACAATAAAATGCTAATCTCGTCCCGTATGTACAACGTCAAGAAAAAGGTTAGAAAAGTGCAGAGGTATCAAAAATGTTAACGCGGGAGAGTGTGAGAAATAATCTTGTCTTTCTTGATTTTTGGAGGGAAATTCTGATGTAATTTAACTTGACAGCTGTGAATGTGATTATTTCACCAAACATAGAGCAAAGGGCTCCATGTTTTTACGGATTAATCAGGAAAGTTGATGTTGATGAATGTTCGAATAATCTTTGGGAAGAGAAACTTGCTTGTGATAAAAGAAGAGTGCAATGCTTCTATCTTTCCCCTGCACTCAATCCTTATTTCCTTTACTATTATTATTATATTTGTGACACAATAATCAGGAAAATCCCAACGAGTGTTTAACAGCCTCTTCATAAAACACAGCTTTGTGCATACAGTAGTCAGAGGGACTGTGCTATTGAAGCAGCCCTCTGAACATGGCTGATCTCAGATGACCCTTCCTCTTCTCTCCCGCATCGCCCCCCCATAGCCGCCCATAGCTGCCCCCCCCCCCCAACCCCTCCCCTTTCTTATCCATTACATGGGAGCTGAATGATGGTGATTTGGTTGAGGCCCAGTGAGTGCCTGTAGAAAATTGGTTGGTTGATAAAAACCCTCCTATCAAAGGGGGCTACTTTCTCATTTACATTTAGATGAGTATTGATTATTTATTTACTCAGTGGAGTGGGATTCTTTTCCAATCTTATCTCTCGTCTGTGCCTGTCACCTGGAAAAAAGAGATAGAGTTCTTGACACCGCACTAAGATAACGGCATTTTGTAGAGCAGATAGAACTTGGAATGGTGGTCTCTGCCTCGATATCCCCCTTTTTCCTTCCACCCGATTTTGACGGAAAAGAGAAAGTTCGGAAAATTAAAACTGATAGCCCTTGTGCGAAAGTGGGGGGGGGGGGGGAATGGGGAAGGGGAAGGGGGGCGCAGGTGAAGGAATCTCAATTTGCGGGGGGAACAAGTCAAATTGGTTGTCCAGATATAGTCAGGCTGTTTCCACCGGGAGAATTCTTATCTTTAGTTGTCTCAATAGATTTCGATCAGATGTAATATAATATTCTTTGATAATTGTGATGTGAATCAGTACTGTACATTTAATCTGATACCCCCCTGTAATCGTACCACACTGCATGCTGAGTCTACATAGGAGCCCAGTGTTTGCAAACTGTGTGGAAATGAAGCCCCTGGACGTGTCTGTCATGTTCTAAGTGCTAAACTCTGGTGATGTTTGGGTGGTTGAGCTGGGGATTGGTCATGCATTGCCAATGAGTCTGGAGGCTTGTGGCAGCGTGAAGAGCTTTGTGAGACTGACTAAAGGTGTTTAGGGTGGGAGGTGCAGCATGTGGGTGCTCTGTAGGAATTGGGAACCCCTGACAGACCCTGCCTCTTCTTCTCAGCTCTTTGATGGAGAGTGAAGAGTCTCTTGAGGTGGCCTCTGTCAGCTCTACTCCTCCTCAAAGCAGACACACGGCTTCAGCACAACACTGCCGCGCCTTCTCACCCTTCACCCCCTGGGCCACTCCCATCCTCTCATGGTCACTTTTCATCTCCTCTGTCTCTCCGCGGAGGATGTTGCCACATGCAAATTGACTTGTAATCACTCTATTTAGACTGAATCTAATGGGGACCTTGCATATGCTTTGACCCCAGAGTAGATGAAGGTTGGATGTATACTGTAGGCTGGCACAGTGAGCAGAGCTACATGGACAATGACTATTCACTGCTGCCTCACAGAAGGTGACTTATTAGGCTGCTTAAGGATTACAGCCCATTTTTCTTTGTTAGCCACTCAGTCATTAGCCTAGTTACACATCTGGATCCCCACAGCAATCTAAGGATATGGAAGGTTCCCTTAAAAAAAACCTAATTAGTCCAACTGGAGAGGAGCATCTTGTTTTCCTACAGCCCTAATGGATTGGACCAAGGTCCTTTGAAATGCAAACCCATCAAGGAGATGGCTGAGAACCACCCCCGACCACCCCCACCGTGCCTCAGAGCAAACATCCTTGTTGCTAACCGAATGCTTTCTGGAGCCAACGCAGCTTTCTGCATAAATATCATTTCATATCTATCAAAAAGCCAATTCAGAAGCGTAGCTTAGCGCCTCTTTGAGAGCCAACACAATCACTTCATTTGCTAAATAGCTGCTTTTGATGGACTCATGATACATTAACATCTTGATACTTGATGCTTTGTTTCTATTGTGTTTTCCAGCTCTTACCTGCCAGCTATAGACATCTTCAGGCATCTTTTTCAACAAAAACATTCAGACGGAGTTTAATTTCTTCAAATTCAGTATATTCAGACCACTATTACTCAGTGCCAGAAGCACTTGGAGTGATTCTGACTGCTTTGCAAGAACAATAAGAGAGTTATCTTTTGAATGAGACCAAAACATGCATCTGGTGCAAATGGTTGAAGAGCAGCTTTTAATGTACTCTGGGTATGTTGTTTGTAGGTATCTTTGGGTAAATTCACCCACACTGTAAGAGGTTAAAGGTATTGTGTTTGGTGTACTTGATTGGTCACGTGATATAAAGACACTTCAGCTGCATGTTTATTCTGGAAAACATTTGAATAATATGCTTTTTTTTATCTAACATCAAAAAGAATGAAGGAATATACTAATAATAATAATAATAATAATAATAATAATAATAATAATAATAATAATAATAATAGCTGCATAATCAAACACAGGATGACTTCACATAATCATATACAGAGAGAATAAAATGGGACCAAGGACAGAGACTTGTGGAACACCACACTGAACTGTGTCTGTGCACATAATGATGCTTACCTCCCAATGCTGACAGCTGTCGAACAAGTTCACACAAAGAGAGTAAACTGTGACCACAACTTGAAATGCAAACCACATTTTGAAGGAGTGATTCAGAGCGTATTCTTTTTACTCAACCTTTGAAAGGGAGAAATTATCATTTTTGCAAAAATATGTTTTAATTGTTGTTATGTCATTGTTGTTGTTACGTCACCTATGATGAATGCAAACACTTGTTTATGTGAATCCAAGTATTTATGGACTCCACTAAGATTAAGTCATTTGGGGGGCCAGAAAAAGGGAGGGTTATGTATTCAAAGATATGCTGAAGGAAGGCTAGTCTATATTTCTTGGGAGAGGGGGTTCACACATCCAGTGGCTGTTATAGCCTAACCCTTTATCAGCTCTTCATTTAAAAATAGGGAGTTGCTGTATATTCACCATTTTGTTATGTTTGCCATAAATATATCGTCCTCGGGTATATTGCATTTGTTTTGCAGGGGGAGACTCCAGAGACAGTATTAATAACACTGAGCAGGGCCTTGATCTTTTGAAGAAAAATACAAATATTACATTCAGGCTGCTTCCCCCTCCCAAAACGTGTTGTACAGTGCTTTAGCAAACAATACACAATAAAAAAATAAAATAAAAACATGTCTATGTCTGGATTTACAACAACTATTGCAGAGGTAAAAGAATATGACGCATGCACATTTGCTAAATAGTTTCTCTTTACAACTTGACATAGTCAATGAACGTTATGCCACGATGTAAATATGCCAAACAGCTGTGTGCCTTTGTTTACATATAGCCCATTGCTGGGTGTAATAATGTTAATCAAGGTTGTCAGATACTTGCCGCATGCTAAAGGAAGGGCCAACAAAATTCAGAAGCTCATCGTCAGTCCGCCTGTCATATCGCTCACATGATAAGCAAACAAGAGTCTCTTGTAACTAACACACATTATACTCACTGTTTCGCCCACAGGAGGAGACCCGGCATGTGACTGCAGCTGTATGCCACGACAAGTTGCCATGTCTTGAAATCCAAATGTAAGTGACACAGGAAGCTGCACTAAATTTCATGACCACACACATTAAGATCTTGCTTTTTATTCTTAATATTTTGAACTTGGAATGATAAAGTGTGCACACATATCAGTCCCCTTTCAGCGCACCGAGTCCTCCAGAGCTCTCATGTGTGCGTTGCTACTGTAGCTGCGAAGGAAGAGAAGTGAATTGGTCTATCAGCTTTCCAACAACAACACAGAGTGAATGTCAAGGTAAGTGCAGCCGAGACTTGGTGAGCTCGCTGATTAGATGACAGGCTGTGAGGTTCGGTCAATCAAGCACGCTTCAGAACTGCTCATTTAAGGCTCTCGGTTTGAAAATGACGTTTTCAGCTATCCCCACAGGAAAGCACAAACCCAAGAAGAGATCTCATGTTTCTATCTTGTTGTAACTCAAAGACGAGACCAGGGGAATGTCTTCCTACTTGTCAAATTCAGCTGAAGACAACAAACACAAACCTACGTGTGTTTATCTAATGCAAAACAACATATATATATATATATATATATATATATATATATATATATATATATATATGTGTGTGTGTGTGTGTGTGTGTGTGTGTTTAGCATTGCCAGTACTTTATTGAAATAAGACAATAAATGGGAGAAGATAAGATCTTTCCCTATTTAAAGAGATGAAATAGATTTATTCTCTTGTATTTATGAGTCTATATCAAGTCGGTCATGTTAATAATTGACAAGGATTTATAATATTTATTTAAATTATTTTTATTTTTAGTCACTTTGCTGAAAATAAAGTGACTTATGTTCATGTACTCCTGTTAAATTAGGTGTACAATTATGTAAATGTTCTCAACTTTTAAAATACTTGACATTTAAACGTGTTCCCTTGCTTTCTGCTGTATAATAAATAAAGTTTGTATTTGACATTCCAGTTTGTCTCTTTCTTGTATTTGTGTTCATAGCTTTTCACTAGCTCCTCTTTCTTGCAACCAAATACATTTTGTTCTTTTAATTTTATTTGTGGGACCAAACTCTTGACAGGCGGTACTGTAGACTTGGATTCCTGCTGCCAAAGTTTTGTGAGCGCCAGAAATCTCACCTTTGTCTCAGATTCCCACAACCCTTTCGCTTTCTGCCGAGTAACAGGGCCAGAGGTTGGGAAGAGGACCTGTCTGAGGCATCACTACCTCCATTCCTCATGGCTACATCTGCCAGAGCCTCCTCCCACCTGTCTGATGCCGCTGAGAGTTATGTGGCTGTATAGGAGGAGGCCAATCCAGTGTGCCAGGCCATGTGTAGGCTTCCTTTTATACTGACAGTTGTGTGTATGATACTGTAGCTCGCTCCCAGTGAGGCTTGGCCCAGTGTATCTGAAATCTGTCATAAGTGAAAGCTTGAAAAGGTTAGGACAGTTCAGGGAAGATAAATGGTGAATTGGGAGGACAGCTGATGTAGGAACACAAACACTTCAAGACGATGGAGTGGACTGAGGCCAATCTCCCTATGCCGCTACACTATGACGTGGGCTCCTCCTTGGCTCACCCTCGTACCTGCTGCAACCTCTACAGATGGGCCGAATCATCCATCGTGTGCTGCACAAGTTTCTACCGAGCAGGCCAATCGCATGAGCCACTTTATTACTCTCATCAAAACAAATGATAAAGAATGGTTATTGGGTTTTCACAATGTCCTTTGTATAATAAAGCTCGTTAACTGCATTGCGCAAAACAAATGGGCAGAATAATCAGTATACTTATTGACATTGTGTCATTTCTAGTTAGAGCAGGAAGAGGACTCTCACTAAGGCTCCGGGCTTCGCCTTCTATCTCTCAAGAGGAAGAGCGCTAATGGCTTCTGAAAGCAGGGATCGAAGGAACTCATAAAGCTCTGCAGGATCAGACGAGAGGAGGAAGAGCATTATTAATCCTTTTTCATCTGAATACACGAGGCTTCGTGCGGCACAGCAGCCAGGCTTGAGACCAAGTATTGTGCTGCATCTCATTAACTGAGGTGCTGCATCTCATTAACTGAGATGCAGCACACTTCAGGAGTCAGATGGAAGAGGACTTTAACAGGACACTTTGAAAGTTTTTAGAGACGTAGGCTGAGTTTACAGCGTGTCGAGATGAAATTCAACACTTTTAGAATAATGTACGGATCGGTTTGATCACATGGAATTTCAAAACTCCAAGAAGAAATGTCAAAAACTCAATATATATTACGTCAAACACAAACAACACAATCAAATTGAACACATTCAGAAATGCATCTCATGTTATGTTATGTTATTAATGTATTTCTTGCCTTACAGTACGAGTGCGCAGCCAATATTGACGTGCAGTGTTAACACAATTGTCAGACAAGAATGAAACTTCTCACATATAAACAGGACATTGCAACAAAGAAGCGTGTCTCCTGTTGCGAGCTCTACACAAACAAGTCACAAAATAAAGGTGCCATCTGCAAAAAAAACACAAGATTATTTTATTATCGTCATAAAACGAGCAGTCTTTGCCTTTAATCTGAACTAAATCACATCGCAAACAAAGCCTTTCTCTTCCGGGAAATAATGAAAGCAGTGTGTTTTTCAGCTAATGATAACTGAACGACTGTCCACTCAGTATGTTAGTAATTTCCTTTTGTACCAACGTACCATCTTTCCTTTCATATAAAGAACAATTAGCACTGACTGAGTATCATGAACATTGCACTGTAACCTGAAAGATTAAAGAATATTCAATTAACCAGTTTAAGAGCTTTCTAGCGAGACAAAGACGTTGTACCTAAGAAATAGTCTGTCACATAAATCCACAATGTGTTGTTTTAAACTTCAAGTTGTGTACGGGTTAAACAAACAAGATGTAACATGTTAATGTATAAGCTTAAGAGGTGCTGGCACTTTGTTACCTCTGTACAGAGCCAGGCTAGCTGCTTCCACTCTTTATGCTAAGCTAAGCTAACTGGCTGTAGCTTCATGTTAGCCGTGCAGAAAATCTCTCATCTAACAACTATTTGTGTTGCAACACATTCTGAAGATTGTTCTGCTCAGGGAGTATATCATGTGATATCTACGCTGCTGTTTTAAATATCACTCATGTTTCACCCCCTGCTATTTTATATTTGCTAATAAAATCTGATAGATAGATAAATCAAAGTGTGTGTGTAGTATGTGTGTCTACGTGGCCTCACGGGTCAAACTCACGGCGAGTGAAGCTGCTCTGCTTCCCCTTTATTAGGAGATGATTGACAGCTGTCATGTCTTCATCACTGCAGACTGATATTTGTCAGAAGCCATCTCTTTGACAGAGGATCTGAGGGTCTTCTCAGCCAAGAGACGGCTCCCTGTGCGACTGCTTCAGTGCGCTGCGAGGCTTCATCTACAGCAGAGCGATGCCTGTAATCAGCCTTCGCAGATGAAATTATGCCCGTATTAATTTACATTACATTTTGTCATATCAAAGCACAATATATCTTTTTTATTATTGTCATTACGCAATGCACTTTATTGTATCATTTGATCATGATGTTATTACTGCAGGAGCAATGTAGCATGAACACACTACTGGATTTACAGTGATGATTATTAAGTTGAACTACATTATTTGCAAGGAAGACAATATACATACCTGTAATCTGTTTCTGCGTCAAGCTGTTGTCTGATTTTTAATGATGCATACTTTATAATTTATTTAAAAGTCTATCGTTCACCACTCGGCTGTGCTCGGTGTTTATCATCATTTATCATCGGCATCAATCTGCGCGGCTGTAAAGAGCCACGCTGGGAGAATGAGTCTTTGCTGTTGCTGTTGCTTTGTCCTGCTACCTTAACAACCCAATCAGCTGGCCCCCGCTCTCACGTCCCTCATCAATGCGAGCTTCGTAATGTATGATAGAGCTATGATTTATAATCCACGCTCAAAATTAAACAGCATAAATTACTCTTATTTACTCTGCAGGTGATAAAGATCCCGTCAAATAATGTCACTTGAGCATAATTTTTATAGAACAAATGAAATTTGTTATCAGGGAGAAGCAGGTCAAGTTCATCAATTAAAAGTCTGCTCTTTTTTTCTCCCTTCACTGTAAATGGTCCGGTGCTATTTAAAATGATTGATTTTTATTATTTCTTCATTTATTAAAGTACTACGTGAGGCTGTAGCATGAGTAATCAGGACAACAGGGACTGACTCAGCATGAATGTCTAAAAGTGGCACCTCACAATTCAACTTAAACTCTTCTCTTCTCTATAAATGTGATCTGACCACAACACACAACTCAGGGTTTCCATGACATTTAAGATACAAATTCAGGAAAAGTGACATTTTGTGTTGAAGCTATTTAAAGAAACATTATTAACACTATTTCCACTTTGAGTGGAGCACAGTTAAGTGCTTTTATGTCTGTCAAACCTTTGGGAAATGACTGTGTGAATAATATATACAGCAGAGAGAAGTGGAAGCTTTTTAATAAATGTCTTGTCACTTACGCAAAGCATCCCATAAATGAGACAAATCTCATTTCACGTGATGTGTTTTAAATTTTCATTTTGTTATATTTATGTGTGCACAAGTGACCCGCTGCCATCGAGACCTGAAGGGGTTAAAAGCTGTGCTACTTGGAGTGTGTAACCCCCCCCCCCCCCACACACACACACACTCCCAGAAAAGGGATGAGGTCCCGGGGAATGTTTTACAGATAAAAATAAAAAGAATCAGGAGAATGAGAGGAAGAAGAGAAGTTGAATATATATTTCATGTGATAAGAGAAAGATGAAGCGCGAGAAAAAAGATTCCATTACAGCTGCGACAGTTACAAAACTGCTGCTGTGTGGAGTAGCCTCTGTTGAAAAGATTGATGCAATAAGGACTGACCTTGGCTTGGAGCAGGAGTCGGTGATGTATGTATGAGCATCTCCCTGCTAAATGGACCCAGATTTGTAGCACTAATATACATGGAAGCCCAGTACCAAACTCGCTACGGCTATAAATCAACAGCCACTTTGTGTGTCATTTCTGGTTTATATTCTACTATTGTTCTGTGCTTTTAATTCGTGTCACTGCCATCTGTTCATTTGATGCAGTTTCATACTGTATGATTTGGCTGTGGAGATACTGCGTAGACCATCAGTGGAGATTAACTGCACTGGGTAAATTCCACTGAGGCTTTTCTCTGAGTCGTATGTAAATAGAGTCTGAATTGAGTGAAATCTTTACACGCGCAGAAAAAAAAATAGAAATGTAAAATTAAAACTTGTATGGTTTGTCAGGAACTCTGCAGGGAAATGGGAATAAAATAAAAACTCCTACGTACATCTATTAAACATGCAGACTTTGTTTTGTCTCCTCCCATTAAAGGTTATTTTGGGAGTGTCTAAGGATGTGTCATGTGATGTACATATTGTATCGCTACTGCTACACAGTATAAATACAAGTGACTTTGCATTTACAGTAAACACTATAGGAAACAAAGAGGACGTCAAACGTTCTGTGTGGGGTCGAAAGTCCAAGCTTAACATTGTTTTATCATCTTGATACTTCAAGACTTTCCCCTATTTTTTGAAAACTGGTGAATTTTGCTTTGTTACCATTTTTTACACACACTGGCTGTGAGACCCCGAACACTTTACTCGTCTTTAATCATCTGTAAAACTCTATGTGTTTTTTTTGTTTTACACTGAATCTAGATATCAGCAAGCAAAGTCCCCTGACGGAAAGAGAGAGAGCGGTGCAGTGTTTGAACAATGTGACTGATTAAGAGTCATTAGCAGACTACATTAGACACTGGTCAACCCTGTCCTCATCTGCGACTGTAATATGGCAGGAAGACTGAGAAGGAATCTGCCACGAAGGGGACAAAATAGGACTTGATTTTAATAGAGTTTCACTCTTACTTTTGAATTATGTGACACCATAAGACCTAAAGAGTTAGTTCCCAAACATGGTTGCATCAGAAAGTAAACCATGGAAGATGTTTATACCAGGAAAAATAGGACTGCGACATTCAATTTGAGAAAACAAACTTGTAATAAATAATAAAAAATCAACAAGACTCTCAAGAGCGACACTTTATGATGTTATAAAGTTCTCTGCAGAAACTTTTAACTGCTCTTTTACATGTCCCCTAACCTTAGATTTATTTTCAATCCCGCCACATATAGGATAATACTTTCCGTGTGTGTGTGTGTGTGTGTGTGTGTGTGTAGGGGGGGGTACTTTGACAGAGGTCAAAAAGGCCATTTCTGTTTTCTTTTTTAAATCCCTTGGCAGTGTTGCAGGACATTGTGTCTTAAATTGTGTACATCACCCTAAACCTAAAATCATACTTCGCTGCCTTTAATAAAGCCCCCGATAAGTCCCCTTTCATCCCGTGGCCGCTTCAATTTTAGTGTGCCACCAAAGTTATTTAATCAGCGCTGCAGTCTCCCATTCACAGTGTATTACCAATTCTGTCTGTGATCTTTATCAGTGCAGTGATGTATGTATGAGGCAGATGTTCCAAGAGGCAGAGGAAACAGAGGCCATGAATGAATGAATTATTGGACTCACGAAAAGGAGCTATAGATATAGAATTTTGAGCCCTGTAATATGTTTGCTTTCTCTCCCTTATCTTGCCCGACAAAAATATACCTTATCTCAGACTGCTGGGGTCTGCATGAATGTGGAGCCTCTCCAGATCATCCTCTTGTTCAATTTCTTTGTGTTGCATCTGGATGGGTTGTTGCTGTTTCGTCGGGGGTGTTTTTATTTTTGTGCTTGTGTTGCTCCTCTGCATGTAATTCAGGATGGGATCTTCAGCTTTGTTTTGTGGAGGAGAGGAGAGTGTGTGGGGAACTACTTTTGATACTGACTGTATTGGAGTTTATGCAAACACAACGTAATCACAAATCCAAACACATAGTCCTGCAAGGCCACACCCTTCATCTTGCCACACACACATAAACACACACGTCCTCCCTGTGCCCCAAATTCGGGCACCAAGACAACATTAAAACCCAAAGATGCCAAATGTTTCTCCCCATGTTTCCTGTTTTGTGGATTTGCATTGAGTGTGCGTAGAAAGGAAAGGGCATCCGCACTCACACACTTACACACACAGCTGCGAGCCACAAATACACTAGGCTGCTGGATAATGAGGGTGGACAGGGCGGAATTATCACTTCACATCACAATAATATTATCCTTCTCACAACTCCCGCAGCATCTTCCATGACGGTGTGACATTTCCATTTTACTTGAGTTTAATCTTGGTCCTCTAAATAAAACCGTAGCCTACAGGCCCTTCCCAAACTGACCCAGTCCCATTTTAATCACATGGAATTAAATAACTACAGTTTAACACTGTACTTGTTCTGACAGCAGTCATGACAAGTAGTTTGCACAGCAAACTTCCCCTCTAGACAAATAAAGAATAAAAACAAAGAAAATAGAGGCTGAGAATGACAGGAGTGATACTTACTATTACTGAGAACTGTGGGGAAAGAAAAAAGACATCATGAGTCATGTTTGATGAATACAGTTACAATATGTTTTGTTTTGTTACCAAACTAAACTGAAAAACATTTCAAGCTGGTTCAACTTCCTGGTTTCACTGCTGCCTCAAACATGTGACGTAACTGAAGTGTTGTTAATACTAATTCTCAAATAATACATGCTCGGAAGTCTGCTACTCATGTTTCTATAGCAAGTTAAGTTCAACCTGCTATAACTGCTTCTTTAGCCGCATGGGGGCAGCAGGGACAAGTTGTGAACGCTACGGTGTAAGCTAACAGTTTATTCACAAGCATACGGAGCGACATTAGCATTTATTTGGTAGTCATGTTTCAGGCCACCTGGCACATAAGTCTAACACTCATCATCTTTTAGCTTCGTATTTGGTCTCCTGAGGTAAAATATCCGTCTCTTTAGCTGCTAAATGCTACACTGTGTTCACTAGCTAACCGCTAACTGTGTAGCCTATAGCCTACCATTGGGTGCTGAGCAGGTAGTGTACAGTGATTACTTGTGTTACAGTGTACAAAGACAGTGATTATTTTATAATGTGACGTCTGAGAGCATCTCTGCTGCATTACAAGCTTTACTAACAGCTAGTTTATTTGGCTAATCCCCTGCAAACAGTCCACTTTTTACCAGAATGCATCAGTGATGTGCACATTATGTTGTAGTTGCTCTAATCATCACCTCTGGTTTAAACATGTGATGTCAAATGTGAACGTCAGACCTAGCCTGTTAGTTTGACATTCTGTTAGTTCTATCATTTCTTGCAAAGGAGTGACATTAATATATACTTGCATGATATTTTTATTGCTGGCTTTGAGTTTTTTTCAAGTCAAATAATACCGCAAGAACTTCCATTTTGCATCTCTTGTCAATTCAAATGCTATGCCTCTCTCCCTGTGAGCCAGCTCTCCTCCTCTATCTCATTCCTTTGTTGCACTGGGGCTGAACACTATGTTAACCTAGTAATTGGCACTGGGCCTTCCCCATTATACGGCTTTCTATTGAGCCGTTCTACATGACTAGTTAAAGAAGATGGCATGAAGATTAATGAAGTCCAGCTAATACAGGAGGGGGGTACCTCTCCAACGCTTCCACTGACGAGATAGCAGAGACCAACAACAGTCTGCCCCCAGCTCAGCCGTCTCTCTACACCTTTTTTTATATTGCCTGTTTTAATCCGTGAACTCTGGACCTTCCACTTGTGTAGCAAAGCCAGCGCAGCGTCTTGGTTTGATTGATGTCGCTACAGCAGTCAGTCTTTTTCCCTTTGAATTGAAAGGCCCTGCTCTCCAAAATAGATTTTCCAGCACAATTCACACTGGCTGCCAGTAGATAGAATGGCAGGGCAAGCCTTTACGCAGTTTCATTTAAAACCATGAGGTAGCTGACGTGTTCATTCACTTTTGGCAAATGCCCCTTGGATAAGGTCTACGGTCTTCTCATACTGTCTGAGAGGGATTCATTGCTGATTTTGAGCCACCCAATAACAGTGAAATAATAAAGCAGAAAATGTGTCCTCAATGGGAAAGCAGGAGTAAAAAACAACCGAACTGTAGAGTCCCTTAAATTCAGAGAACATTCAGAGACGTGTGTTAAAATGTCCTTATTCTTTCATTTCTTTCTGTTTGTGATTTATCATACTGTATTTCCCTGTAAAATGGGAACCGTTGTAAGTGGTAGAATATTATATTTTTATTGAAATAAGCCTTCATATCTGAATTATAGATACCTCAAAATGTACAATTGGACTTGCTGGAGCATTATTTGAAAAACATTTTAAAGTGGCCAAGCGACCAATACAGACATCTTATCACCTTTTAACCTAACATGCATGCAAACAGTTGCTTACAGTGTTTACATGCATCTATGAGCTACAGAGAAACATTACCGTTCATTGAGAGTTGTTTTCCAGGCCATGTGATGTCTTTTAGCTCTGTTTTGGTCTCCACAATCTCACAACAGATATTACTTTGTCCACGCAGTATTTGTTTTAGAGGGTTTATTTGCTCCCTGATGAGAGACTGGAGCAAAACATTAAAGTTGCGATCCATAAAACCAAAACAGTGCGTTAAAAGCTACTAAAGCGCTTCGTAGAGCGACGCCTGTTAACATTAGTCGACACGGTCACAAGATCAATTGTTAATGTCAGAATATTATAAAACTTCTGCAGCGTTGGAGCATTTAACAAAGCAAGATTTCCTTTTCCTAAAAGCAAAAGAGAGAATGTCTCACCTCATAGCTAACCAAGTCTTCGCCACATTGATGGCTAAAACTCCAGAACTGCTTACATGCAACACTTGAGGTTTGCCTGCAGCTTGTTCTTTGGGTGCTCTTGTAATCAGATAAATTAACCAAGGCTATCAAAAGATTGCAATAACACTCAACGCCGCCATAAACCTAAGAGCTGCAACTGTGGCGGGAGCTTTATGACAGACGTCACTAGAGCATGCTGATTTATTTGTGCACCCCTGTCCTATCGATCTTTTTTTCGTACGGAGGCCTTACTGCCTCAAGAGAGACCTCTCCAACCAGGTTCTCACCAGCAAGCATCAAAATCAACTCTAAAGCACCAGGATATTGAATGTACATGTGTGTGTGTGTGTGTGTGTGTGTGTGTGTGTGTGTGTGCATATGTGCGTGTGTGTGTGTGTGTGTCACTTTTATGACCCCTGGACATGTGACAGCGAGTGGCTTATGCGTGCATGTATTCCTCTGGTGTTTGTGTAACATTAGTACATCAGGAAAGAACGCCGCTAATGAAATTAAATAGAAAGCATGTGTGGGTAGCAAAGTGACCCGTATCCCGTTTGTTCATGTAATCAATATTATAGCTTGGCCTCTCTCGGTTGTTACTTTAATCAAGAACAAGCTCTACCTCTCTTAATCGCTTGGTCCCAAGATGAATGTTTCACAAATGCTGCTGAACATATGCTTTGATATATGCTTGTGATTGGTGTGTATAATATACGAGGGCTTTCTTTTTCAAATGGTTCCAAGAAATGTTATAATTTGGATGGCAAATTTCATTAATTATTCTTATATATTGAGACCTTTTAAGAATCTCTCTTTTTTTTCTCCACAAAGACACCTTTTTGCCGTTTTAATCATAAATGAAAAGTATGACACATAAGGGCACCCAATCATATGGTACATATTGCCTCATCCTTTTAACAAATATGTTTCATAGCCCTATTAAAAGGGGTCTTCATCTGTCCTGTCAAAAGGCAGCCTAGCAGGGTTTTTTAGTTTAATTACACTATCCAATTAAAAAAAAAAAAAAAAAACTCAGTCGCATTCTGATCCGCCTCTCCTTGGGTTTGAGTGGATATGACATTTACAAGGCTCGCCTTTCAAGCAGACAATGGCGTGATTGATGAGGTGCAGACGCTATGAAGGAGGCGATTGCCATGTGGAAGCAGTGCTTAGTGCACTTTGATTTATTTATCATCTGTTTCTAAAGCAAGGCTGGCTGCCGCAGGTCCACACACACTGCTAGGTGAGGCTGTAGGTGGACTGTAGCCTTGACGCTCTGTGCTCGGAGTTTTAAACATGACACTTTAACATGAGAGGTACCCCTGTGTGTCTTAAAGAGAATCAGGCCCCTCCAAATTGTTGTCCTCATTGTGCGGTTGGTTTTGAGTCCAGTAAATGTTGCTGTTATTGACATTGACATGCTGTGGTCAACCAGCAGGGGCCTCTTGTTAGCTGACTCTTGCTGTTTTGTGTGTTTAGAGAATGATTAATTCATTGGGTAGAGAGAAAAGCTGGATTCAGTCCACAGACAGATGCTGACGAGTGAAAAAAGAAAGGCTGTGAGCACAAGTATACATTGCCGTTAAGTCTTTAATATAATATTTAAAATAATGTTGAACTGTTTTCTTTCCGGGTCATTGGATTTCTCCAGAATTATACCAAAGCGGACAGTTAGACTCCTATAAAATATCTTGTTAGAGTCGACTTCAGTTTGACTTCTCAATAGGCTTTTTATGATATATGAATATTTTTTCCCAACCACACTATCAGGACTTTTTTAGCACAAATACAGGGTACTGTATTGCGTTAGAAAAACTCACTTTTGTAAAGGAGACGGTTACATCTTGATTGGAACATGTTGAAAAGCGCAGCTGCATTTAAACTCAGTGAGGCGTGCTCACTCGCTACAGCAGCAGCACCAACCTCATCAGAATCCACTGATGAACTTAGCCTCTGACATCTCTCTTGTCTTCACACTTGTACAGCGATGGAGTCAGAATAATTTAAAGCAATATTTCATTTTTCAGCGCGCATACCTCAGTTACGGGTTCACGAACAGTTAACCACCAACCTGAGGTCTCCAACAGCGATGTCTCTCACTTTGAAAAGTAATTACATTAAAGTCACACTTTTCTTTTTACCTAAACAAAATGGCATCATGTGACTGAGAAAACAAATCTCTTATTGTGTTGATCTTTCCCGAGCGCTGTAAAAGACAAACAAAAAGAATGAATGAATGTGTATTTGCACTTTACAAACTACAAGCGTAGAAAAATACCTCAACATCATCTCCGTCATCGCAGTCCGACTCAGCGGTGATGGGTGGCGCTGTTAACTCAGCGTGATGATGGTCAGCCCTTGGAGAGGGAGCAAGGGTGAGCCACCTTTGTTGTTTATGTGTTGCCTCCCTGGCAGCCCCCTCCATACACAGACTGAAGGGGGGAGTCAGGAGACAGATGCTTAACGACTCCCTCAAGGCCACGGCTCCGGCCCTTATCTCATCCCCAGTTTGTGCAGGTTGCCATAGTAACTGACCTGAACACTACAGCGTACACTGGCCCACGAGCTACTAGAAGAATTTATTGAACACATATAGCAATAAAAAGCCTAACGTAACGTTGGGTTAATGCGGTTATAATCTTCACTTTTTAGCCCGGGCTCTTTTTACAACTACAAAGTGTATTTGTTCCTCTCAGATAGAAAGTGCCCCGGTGTCACTGTCGTCTCACACTCCCCGTATCCTGCTGTGTTGTACTTTTTAAATTGTACAGTTTCTTTTATGGGAAATATAAAAGATGAAGAGACGCAACATGGAAGTCAACAGTTATTAAGAATATTTCTGTATCATGTGATAAAAAATAAAAAGGGCAATGCAAGGATTTCTAAAAACAACCTGATTTAATTTAAATAAATATATATAAGACATATGTAAAGAGACAACTGACTTGAAGAATATTAAATTAAATTAAATCTGACATTTATTTCAATCAATTCACGTACAGAGAAAAACACTGACGACATGCTGGTGACTTGTTACTAACTTTAATTACACCGCATTCCTATTTACAGTCAATAACCAACTAATGTATTCAGTGTTAATGTGCAACTACTATGGAACATCAGGACGCAATCTATTTATTATGGAAGAGTGACAAGGACAAAGTCACACAATGAATTACTCTATACGCTGTCACCATATTGTTTCATATCTAGTGTCAATTACTGCATCACAAACTCATAAAGTACATTTAGAAGTGAGAAACTCTGTATGAATGCGAAACTGTTAGATGAAACTCTTGCACATGTTCAGTAATGTTAAGAAAGACTCTGCAGTGTCTCTGTCAGCAGAGGTTTGCATGGTGTAGCCACAGACTGGACCTTGAAGAGGAGACTAAACTAACAAGGACCGGTTGCACGAGCATGAGCACCGTGGTGATCAGACAGGTGTTTTGACATCTCCCTCTGTCCTCTCACAGAAACATCTGGCACTGCTGCCAGGCCTAATTGTAACAGTATTTTGCAGGCTGTCAGTAACCTGGACACTAACAAGCAAAACAAAATTATAATAATGATACAAGCAAAGCCTTTTAGAAGACCTATGCTAAATATTTTCCGGAAGAGGTAAAAAATAATTTGGCTTTTAATTATATTTAAATCAGGTCTGCCTGTGTATATATATATATATATATATATATATATATATCTGCGTATCTTACTTTTTAAAACAGCTGGTACAACAGCTTTTCTTTCTCACAGTAAGTACTCAACTATTGTCAAAATTCTTTATTCAGCTTATTTAGCAAGTATATCTTTTACCGTATTACTGTTATATATTCACAAAGTAACATAACACACACAAGACATCTATTTAAAACTTCTTGTAAGAAATACTGTGAATATATTCCAAATGTTATTTAAATTAACTGTTGAAGTGACTTTACTCTCCAAAGTTAAAGTTTTCTTTTAACGTTGATGCTGTTTTAAGGACAATATATATATATATATATATATATATATATATATATATATATATATATATAATTTTGCTACAAAGAAATGATCTGCCAAACTGCATGTTGGTAAAAAAAAAAACTATTTCATGAGATATAAAAAGTGAACATTGTTTTAAAAACTGGATTATTATCTAAAACTGGATTTTGGATCTGATTCATTATTTTTATTGCTTAATTATCAGTCATTTAATTTCAATTTGTAAGCATGCCTAATGCCGGTATCAAGGCTGAATGAATGATGGCACAGTTAAATCAAACATTGCCAGTTTACCAATAAGATCTGACGCTGTGTAGTCATTACCATATGCTGTAGAAATGACAACATGTCAGTCAACAGGTGTTTATAGCAGACTGTAAACAAAGCTCCACTTCTGATTGACACTGCACTCTGTATGACTTTCGATTATGCCATAATACCGCAAACCCTGCGTGTGTGTGTGTGTGTGTGTGTGAGTGTATTCTTTGACAAATAGAGAATGAACAGTTTTATAAATGTAGACAACGGGTGTTAAGTAGAACCGTGCCAAAGAAATTAAATGAGTACAATAAAAATGGTATGAGCCATTTTACGAGTGACAAAAGATGCTTACTTTTACAGCATCCAGAGGACAAATTCCTGTGGCAATTGTAAGGAACAATTACTTAAATAATTGGGCTTTCAAAGAAAAGATTGATTGTCTAAAAGCTGTTTTCTGTGGAGAATCCATTAGGGGAAACCATTTTTTCTGGCTCCTTGACATAGTGTTTTTATTAATTTCTACTCGCAAAGATGCATGATTCTTTGGTTTTTCGCAGCTCTGTCGCTGGCCTGTATGATGAACTATGCTGCGTGGGGAAAAGTCATCAGATGAACAATTTAGATTCAACCTCTGATTTACTGTGGCTATATACATATATATTTGTCAAGAAAAAAGATTATCTTTCAACTTAAGGAAATGCACTGAAATGTGTGTAGTGCTCCTGGATGTTCTGAGTGAACTGTGATGTCTTCACTGAAGATTAAAGGTGGTGTGTGTGTGTGTTACTGTAAGTGTGTTTGTTTTGGTTCTGGTTGCAACAGGCGTCTTCTTGATATTCACAAAAGCTTAATTAGCACCTATTCAGTAAAATGCTCTTCACAGAGGCGAGGGATGAGAGGCTGCTGAAGGTTATCTCCCAGACAAGCTGCTTATGGACGCTGCAGCCTCATTCATAGTCGACCACGAGACACGTCAAGCAGGTCGTGCCCCGTCATCTTATTCCGTCTTTTTCTGAGGAATATATTTCCTCACCTAGATCCCATTTTTAGGCTATACGCGATAGGCTCTACCCTTGACTTTAATGTAATACTGTAAGTACTCAGATGATTGATTTCAGCATATCCAGTATAGTGCGATGTGGGGTTGAGGGGGGGGGGGGGGGGGGTTGGGGGGTGTAGGGGTGTTGTTAAAAACGTATCACGCTGGCGGGATGATAAGGCGTCTCCCTGAATGCTGTTAATGTGAGGGGGGCCTGTGGCCATCTTGAATCCCCCTTCTGTTGTGCTGATGGGACGGAGCCACTGCCATCTGCTTCCAATCCTCCCCGTTCCCCCACCCATGGACGCGGCCGCTCTCTGATGCCCTTTCATCCAGCACGCTCGCATTGTCTTCCATCTCTCCTTCGAGGTCATGCGGTGTGCAAGTACAATAGTCCAGAGCGGCGAGAGAGAATCCGGGCCTTCAGCACAAATAGTGATACATTAGGAGCAGGTACTGCAACACCAAAACATGTCAAATGCATAAAACGACAAAATGCATGGAAAAAATAAATGCAATAAACATGACGTTTTGAGTTGTTCTGCTAATGTGTATGAAGCTGATGTGACCAATGACTGGCCAATCCTGCAGCTACGTGCATCATCACATGACTCCATGAACCTTGGGGCCGATAGAAGTGATGGTGTGCATGGTAGAGTATTATGTAAATGTGAGGATAGGGAAGTGTATTCCAGGAAGAAGAAAAAAAACGCTTTATTTATGTGTCCTACATCTCAACTTCTATTTCAATCATCCCAGCCCCCCCTCCCTCTGAGAAGGGACCCGCAGCTTTGCTCCGGGGCAGTCTGGTCCTCCTGTGACTGACACCCTCCACTGCTGCCCCCCCACCAGGATGCTTCACACACAACCTGGGGGGCCCGTGTAGAATTAGCTTTAAAAGTAGGGCACAGATAATTGTCTGGACAAGAAAGTGTATCAGTGCTCTGTCATGTTCAAGTTCCTGCCACTCAGCCTCAGAAGGCTAATCCTGGGGAACTACCTCGCGCTGTAGTCGCTCTGCTTTTTTGACTTATTTCTCCACGCCGGTACATACATGTTAATGCACTCCTTAGCCCAAGGCAGCTGAATATAATTAATATGTATGAAAGGTGAAAAAGGGAAGAAAAGAGTTGTTTTTGATTAATTGTTCCTCTGTGTTGGCTTTACCATATTAATAACCAAGAGGATTAAGAAGGTCAGGACTGACCTGGTAAACATTAAAATTTCATGGAACTACTACACATAGCTGACAGTAAAAAGACAGTAAGCATACACACGCAGGCTCTCACGCTGGCATGAATATAAATTACTCACATAGCGTAACACCAACTAAATCTGAAAAGTGTGCTGGGATGTCATTAATAATAAACAGGCAGGCTCCCATTTATTAGAATAGTGAAAAGTCATGTTTT
The DNA here is from genome assembly GCF_900634415.1 of Cottoperca gobio. Classification (NCBI taxonomy): domain Eukaryota; kingdom Metazoa; phylum Chordata; class Actinopteri; order Perciformes; family Bovichtidae; genus Cottoperca; species Cottoperca gobio. The sequence goes on from NC_041363.1 coordinate 5,453,624, forward strand.
CTCCAATGTGGCCTATTTTAAAAGTGCGTCTGTGGGAATAGAGGAGGCGCGCTGTGATTGTGTCAGAGCAGGCTCTCCGGGTCCCCGCTGGGAGGAGGTATGGCTCGCGAGCAGCTGAACACACTCCTCATTCTGGTGGGACAGCACTGGGACAAATAGCAGAGGGAATATTTCACAGAAGCTAGATTTCCTTTACACTGTGTCTCCATTGTGCTTATCATGTGAAGATCTGGGATTTTATTAGCCATGAAAATGTTCTGTATATTTTTATGCTTTAAGCTATAAAATGTAATGAAAGGGGAACACCCCACGGTGCATAAAAATTGTTCGGATTTTTAGCACGGCACTGTAGGATCCAGCTGATACAAGGCCAAAGGGTCCATTTTTATCTTTTGATTCTCACATTAACCTTCCATTAAAAATTATCTACGTTATCATCACCCTAGATTTCGCCTAATAAATTCCAGTTTTATGAGCCATCTTGGAGGAGAATTATCATGATGTTATAGTTTAAGTAACATATGTTCCAATTTACTGACATCTACTGGATTTGACACGGCATCAGCCATCCATTCACATCATCATCATCATCATTTCATGGCATGAAACTCCCTGCAATAAGTCGCCTTTGGATTTTGGTGATCAAGCAGCACATGGAGCCAGAAATGAACAGGCTGCTGCAGAACCAGGAACAGGACTGGAATAGAAATAGATGAGTTTTTTTATGCTTATTATGATCATGCAACATAATGTAGCAGAGTCTCTTTAAATAAGAAAGGAGACAACCACTGCACTGAATAATGCACCCAATTTTCTTTCTGAGAATCCAATTTATCTGTAATGCTGAATCCTTATATTTAAGCACCTTATTGAGTGGAGCCCTATTAGCATGAAATACCAGGAATTTCCCAGTGATTAATATTGAAAAATTGTTTTAAAAAATCCTTTCAGTTTGTACTATATCATAGCATTGTATTGCCTTTGTCGATGTACTGGGCAGTGTGCAGCAACAGTTGTTGTATTCAGTGATTCCTTTTGAATTAGTGGTTGATATATAACCACAGTCAAATATGTTCTGAGGTTATGGGAGATGTTTGAAGTCTCTAAGGTGTTTATTACCAGGTTTACCCGGTGGAGGTTGACAAATGTAAATCAACATTTTTTAAAGGTTAATGCTTTCGAGAATCATAAAAAAGGAGTTGCATTTATTTTAAGTTTTACTTTTGCTTCTGGAAAGCTGATGAACTTTCCCCCACGCTCACTTGAGTCATACTTTTGTGGCAAAAGAAAAGTAATTTAGTATAATAGTATTTCTTTTCTTGTGTCATATGGTATGAAAGAAAGTGGCACACATGCATTAGATGCTAAATAAATTATCATGTTTTTAGATACTGGCGATGATTTAAAAAGTCTTTTTTTTTGTGACGTATTTCACGCCAGTAATCCGCTGTGGTGCTGTGGAGAGATGAGTCATACAACTCTGACAAAGCTGGAGTGATATCACTGAATGTCTGACACCTCTGCTCGGTGCGAGCGGTAGCTTTTCAGGAGGTCAGTGGGAGTCAGATGGTGGGAGGGAGACTCTGGGGCAAAAAATTAAGCTTTTCTGGACAGCTGCTGCAATAACGTGAATAGATGCCTTCCCCTCTGCAATTAAACCCTCCCTGATTACGTCTCTCTGGCTATCGATTGAAAACTTTCACTTAATAACCACTAACATGGTCTCTTATCTTAACCTCAAGGTCTAGCCTTCAAGGACTGACTGCGCAGAGATTTATGGCCGCTTCCTTAGTGACTCCTCTGGGGCATTGTGTCATTTCTGTATTCCAAAGTGAGGAGAGGTCTGTTGATTTCTTGTTAAACCACATTATTAAACACTGTGGTTTGCAGGTCAGAGCTGTTGGTAGAAGTGCAGTGAAAATGGGATAGAGGGTGTGAAACAGCTGAATATAGCTGTATAACTTCCTTTGATTGTCATTGATGATAAGTTAGGTAGTAAAAAATCTGCATTAAAATTGTATGACTTTATTGCTGTTCAAAATGATAATTCCAGTTATGTAGCTCCAATTCACTGAAACAGCTGTTCGGAAAATCAACCCGACAGAGGTAATGGAAACTCTAACACAAATGTTTAACACATTAATGCGCAGGTCAATGGCTCTCTGCAGGAAACCTTAATATACTTGGTAGGTTACCTTAAAACAAAAAAGGAAAATTGTGGTTTCATGCAACTGGGTCTTATTTTCTTCATTCTGTAATCATATTGTATTAACAAGGGTTATTTAAAAGAAATCCAAAGGGTTAAAAAACAATTATAATCCTCCAGGTTAGCAAAGATTTATTTCGAAAAGCAAGAAGCAAAATGGTTTAATGATCACCAACTGGTACCCACTATTACTATCCGTTATAAACATCCATCACAAATCACAAACTGACATCCTGGACCTCCCAGGGATCAACATTACGGCGGCGCTCATTTAGATAACCTAGCTAAACTGTTAGCTTGTTTACAACTCAATTAGAGTTTGCTGTAGCAATGTGGACGTGTTTCCAAATCTCAGCAATTCTTTGGTGAGCACAAAGTTATCATAAGCAAAAGAAACGATGGCAAAAAGTCAAAACACAAGTTGTAAAAAACTGGAATTATCCTACAAGCCTCTACAAGCTAACTAGCTAGCTAGTTAGCTTGTAGAGGAACCAAGGGCTGTGACGCTCCTGTCAGATTTACTTTGATATTAAGTCATTTCAGGTAGGGTGTATGGGAATGTATTACAGGTTACAGAGTTCAGCTAGCTCAGATTGTAAACACAGCAGTTAGTGCATCAATGTCAACTGTCCAAGGCTAAATGAGTTTTATTTATGTTAATAGCAAACATAAACACATACTCTGCTCATAAACCATCGTCCACACTTAAAAACATGCAGCTACCTCGCTAAACAAGTAACTCTGTGAGCAATGTTCAAATGTAAATTCAAATGTTGTTTGATAATTGTGTAATCAGAGCAATAAAAAGATGAAATCTGCAACCTGCTACAATGTCGCCTTTACACTATAACAAAGATGGCGGAGCATCTAGTGTCATGATTCTCACGTTGCTTCAGTGATGTTCAGATGCAGCTGTGTCGCAAGATGAAATCGGACTATTGTTGAGCGGGAAACCTGCGCTGTGTTGGTCCACACACGGGCAAATTGTTCATCAGAATAACGTGGCAACATTTATGCTTATAATCTGTGACATTCTGAAAGTGCGATTGAAGTTATCCAGTATCCAGTGCGTGCTAGAGTATATCTTCCCAAAGAATAATACACCGATGCACAGGAAGTGATGAATTTTTTGTCAGCATGAAAAAATAAATAGAACTGTGACAAAATCAACAATATTGTGTGTGGCTAAATATAGAGCCCCACCTACACAAAGTGAGAACTCATCTAGAGAAGATCACTGTTTGAAAACAACATGGTACTGACGATTTATTAGCGGGAACTGCCCATTGGACTGAAAGCCCATTGTTCCAAAACCCCAAAGGTCCCATTGGACTAAAAGTCAATTTGTCCAACTGTCCGTTACCCCAAAAACAAAGGTCCATTGCTCTGAGAACACAAACTCCGCTACTATGACGAAGGTATGACCCTCCCTACTCTGCATCTGATTGGCTAGTACTCGTTGCCGTCGTTGGTAACAGCGTTTGTTTTCGGCGTGACAGATGGGCTTTCTGTCCAACGGGACATTTATGGACTATTGGGGTTTCGGAAACAATGGGCCTTCGAAACAAAGGCATGGCACCCTTATTAGCATCATGCAGATTATAGGCGCCATGTCATTTCTTATATTTTATTTGTCATATTGATGAATGTGGGCAAAGCCAATATTTACTTTAAATCCTTGTGTGATAATAAAGTAAGATTCTGCACAGCTTTTGATACGCTCGCCACGAAGCAATAGAAGCGCATTCTGGCTTACGAGAGGAAAAAGTCACAATGCATGTAAATGTTTCCTGGGACAGCTCCAAAAGCAACATTGACTTGTATAAAAAAAATCACCCTTCACAGCTCACGCCTCTGAATCATACACCTGTTTGGTTTCAGCGTGCCAGTCTTCCTCACTCACTCTCTGCTCAGCCATGTGAACACAGCGCAGGTTGTCCACAGTACTGCCCTCAGGCCCCGCAATGTGTTCATAGCCAGGCTGGCTGGCTGGCTGGCTGGCTGGCTGGGTGCAGGGGAAGAGAGAAGAGGGGGAATTAAATAAATAATAGCATGGCCTTTCTCTGGGTGAGTAAGCAAAGAGGGAAGCATAGTTTCCAAGTGGCAGACACGGTGCCCTTTTATTTTCCGGAGCTTAGAGCCCATGCTCTTTATGGTAAACACAGAGCTTAAGATGATACAGTATGTTTGCTGAGCGCAGAAAAAAAGCTAAAAGACAAACCGCAGGTCTACGACCAAGGAGAGCCACCTCAACTATGCTTTGCATTTATCAAGAAAATTGTCAATAATAAATTTGAATTGTGAGTAAACGTGAAATCGGCAATGGTCATTTGAAGATGTTGAACATAGTATTATCTTTTGAACTGCATCTTTCCGTGGGAGAGACGGTGTGTTTTCTGTTCTCTATTTCTAGTGTCTGATCTTCGGCTAACTGCTGCATTCATCAAAGGCCTAGTCAGACACACAGAGACAATAGCTAATGAGTAGAAGCTCCCAGTTGGGCTGATCCGGGATTTGGTGCTCCAGACAATGCAACAACATCTGTGCTGCTGAGTGCTGGTGTGCGCTGACAGAAGCATCCCCAGAGAGAGAGAGAGAGAGAGGGGGTTGGGGGGGGGTCTTCACATGTCCTGGACATACAAACCTCCTTCCCTCCCCCAATCCAAGACCTCTCATCACCCATCTGTACAGGGTCCTGACACACAGAAGGGATTGGTGCCGTGAAACCATGATACATTTCTCACCCAGGTGCACCACTTGCACAAAACTGGAAAGCCCAAACTAAAGAAGCATTTGAAATGTCAAGTTTTGAATTACCACTGGAAGAAAGAGAGAGATGATTTTTCCAGAGTGAGGAGGGAGGGGGCGAGGAACCAGGTGTGGACCTCCCTGTGGATAGAGCTCCTCAAGGGGAGGGTTAGCACTGACTGGGACTGCATGAATACCTCCCCACAGGGAGAGAGGTGCACATAATTCAGGGAGGATGCCGGTCTCTCCCATATAAAGAATTAGTGGTGTTGAGTGGTGACAGGCCAAGCATGAACAATAAGATCCCTATTCGTGCTCGAGCATTACTTTACAACGTTAAAGGGAGTATCTCGTTGTAAACATGCAGGTAGAGATAAAGCAGGTCTGAAAACAGGCACGTCTGCACACTCACTCCCACCAAGGCGATGACCCATCAGGAGGACAAGGTGTACCTGGTAATTAAAATGCCATCTCTGCTGCTGTGCCCCCTGGAGTTGCAGTGGCAGCGGACTCACCCAGGAGCCTGGGGGCGAGAGGTGCCACCTGCACTGCCACACCACCTGCGCCACCACTGCCTCCCTTCATTAAGCCTGGTATTTATACGAGCGTCTACCCCCTCCTTCCCACCCCCCCACCCCCAACAGCCCTGGTCTTCATGGGCCCTGGTAAGGCAGCGCTTTATTAGAATTAATGTGCCACTTCAGAGGAGATTGTCAGTGTGGCGCGTACCGGGGTGCCAGGAGAAAGAGTCCCCAGCTCTCCTCTGTCACATTGAATAAAGGCGGTACAGCCAGCCCAGAGCTGAGATGAGCGTGGACAGCACATGACAGAACTGTTTTCCAGGGCCAAGGGAAAGCAAAGTATTCTTTATTCAATCTGTTCTCATGTTTACAGGATGAGCTATTATATTGTACACGGAGAACATCAAAGTCTGGAAGAGAACGTAATAGCGCGAGACGGAACATCGTGTCAAGCGTTTAACAAAAACCGGACATTCGACAAACACATGTGACAGTTAAAGAAAATTAATATCAAATGGCATCGATGGTCGGAAGGTATAAGCGGAGCCTCCCTGTCATTCTGTTTTTGAATGATGTAATTGTCAACTGGATTGGGTGGTGTAGATTTAATACATCACACGCGTGACACCCAGCTTTCTTACTTTACATGTTGCTTCTTGACCCGTTCCAAGCGTTAGAGGGCAGCCAAGACTCTACTTCCTGGGAACTGATGACATACGTAGCACATTATAAACCAGCACTTTAATATTGCCAGTAATTAGAAACCAAAATTAATCTGAAACAAACATGATTTAATAAAGCTCCCACATGAGTCATAACACTGTATCTTTGGCAGGATTGTCACAAATATTTTTTGCACGTCTTAGATTGCCAGGAAATGAAATAAAACTGCGGCGTTTAGATGCATTTAGCATTTAATATCTGCATGTTGCGTCGCCACATTTAGGAGGGAGTTTGTAAGAGTGTGTTCCAGACGTTGTTAGCAGTATGTTTGGTCATTTCTGCGAGGATAGATGGAAAAGGAGGGGTGGCTACACTGGTGCTACTTGTAGTCAGGCAGCAGGGGAGGGCATTAAAACCTAGTTTGCATCACTCAGCGCCTCCAATTAAACACGAATAACCAGATACAAGTTCCTGTCTTCATATGTGTTTTATGAGCTCCTGTGCATCAGGGGAATTCTCCAGAATATACTGTACATCTCCCCGCAGTTTGGCGATCTCTACTGCATGCCTCAGTTCATTAGTGTTAAAAATGGAAAGCATTTTAGAGCCAGATGTACTTTCTTAGCTTCAGATGATGTTGTTTAAGGGGCATGTGAGGCTTCCAATTAAATCTGTAGAAAACTAAAACAGAAGTTTCTCTAATATCTTTTTTTCTTCCTAGAGTTAGATGCAACTTTTCTTCTCAGCCATGGGCCTAACTGTTAGCACCCTCTTTATCAAAGGCAGACATCAAAGGACATCTGCAGCTTCTGCACATACAGCTATATTAATCCTTAAGACACAATCTTACAAGCTGGACATGAAAAGAAAAGCAAAAAGTTCAGTCATGATTTGTTGACGTCGTCCATCCTCAAAGTTGCTTGGAGGTAGCGTAAGTCGAGATGGAAACACAGTTGGACATCACAATAATGTGGCACCGATGCTGAAGCTTTGTAAATGTTTTACAGGATCAGTGTCACAAGAGAGGTTGGAGACTGCAACCGATTGAATACCTCTCCGCTCACCCCTCCCTTTTCGGAGAACCTACTGTGGCCTTCAGGTGATGTAGAAATGCCTTCTCTAGAGCCAGAGTTTCTGTAAAAACATGGCGGTGCAACATGGCGGACTCCATGGGAAGAGGACCCGCTCCCTATGTAGGTATCAAAACTCAACGGTTCTTACTTTCAGGTGATTATCCACTAATGAAAACAAAGTTATGATTATTAAATTCCATTTCTGCAATAAATCCCCCGACATCCCTTTAAAAAGCAAAGAAGCGAAATATATACATTTACACCATAACTTCTTGTCCTGTTTCGCTTGCAGTGGGTTCAAGCTGTTTCCATTTGTCAGCACGACTTTTGGAAAATCAGTTTCCTAAACTATGTCCAGCTCAACCACGAAACAGCTCTTTTGGTGCTCTAATTTTGTGTTGGGCCCGTTCTAATGGGTTCATCCAGAGCAGAGGCAGAGGCAAGAACAAAGCCCTTCAGCATCTCCCAGTACGGGGAGGTGTACCGAGGCCGGGCCACGCTGCACTCCCAAGCCCCTTACAGTGCTGTCACTATTCATTCACGGTCTGCCCTTCCTCCTCGCGCCACAACCTCAACAGGGGCATCGCTCATGATAGAAAACAATGAGCATGATTTGTGAACTCTCGCCGTCTTTGTAATTTCATCAGTGTAATGGGATTATATTTCAAATCACCACTCCTTTGTTCATTACACATTTAAACTCCTCTGACAGACAAAAACTTAAATAAAATGTGCATGTCAACCCTGGTTGACTTTGCCTGCTCCCGCACTTGATTAGACAAACAGCGCACCGGGGCTGCGGAACGGGGAGAAATAATGTGCTCATTTATTCATTTTTCAGACAAGTCACAATAGATTTTTAACGACCAGTGTCTGACCTCCCTTAGGTACTTCTTGCTTAGGGGGGTTAATAAAGCCTAACGCTGTGGCGCTCAAGCACCACGGCAAGGAGCAAGCTGAGAAGATGCCTGTGATGAAATAAAGACAGGCCCAAATCAAGAGTCTCCAAATGCCCGCTGCAACCCCAGAGAGAGCAAGAGAAAGAGGGTGTGTGGGGGGGGGGGGGCTGGTGCTGCTGGTGTCGGGGGTGAGGCTGGAGAAAGAGACTGGTATTCCACTTAGATTCCAATTCCACAGGTCTCTGAGGGACAATTAAACCAAGTGAGGAAGAAGTACTCTCTTTTCTCAATGCACTGGGGCGTGCATATTAGACGCCGCAACCATGGTGATACACTCACACACAGAAGAGTCTGCCAACATTTGAACTGGGAAGCTTGCAAAAGACGTAAAGACTGAAAACTTCACGTTGACATTTCAGAACACAGATAGAACTCTCTGTATAGTCCTCAGATTTAATGTCAAGCTGTGCAGCTAAAGGATCTTCTCTGAGTCAAGGCAACATTAAAAGAAATGTGTGTTTGCGATTCGAGACATTGCGTAATTCCGAGAGTTTTAAGTTGCATGTATGCAAGCCTTATTAAGTGTGCATGCAGACAGCTTTAGATGTGGTGCGTCTGGGGAAAATGTCAAAAAGTTTGGGTTTAACAAACACACACACACACACACACACACACACACACACACACACACACACACACACACGCGCACACACGCACACACATCGAGGAAGAGAGAGGGAGCCTGTGCAGATGTGCTGCCACTAGACATCCATCTTGTTTTCCCGCTTAGCTCAGTGCTCTATTTGTCTGAATCTATGTCATTTTAGCTCACTCAGGTCAGCGGCAATTCAACCTCCTCTTTCGTCTGAGGCACTTCAGAATCATAATGTGATGCATGTGGGATAGGAACCTGCTAAACACAGTCCCTGTCACTGCTCAGACATTGCTGGATATAAATGACACACGCCCGCCGCTTGCCTTCCCCATTCTGAGCCACAACCACATCCTGTTTCCAGCTGTCCATGATCACTACTGAGCAAATGTGCTCTCCCACACTCTCTCAGGTACTGTTCGCGATGTGTCACGGCATTAGACTATAATCCCACCTCGAGAAGCGGCAGAGAGAGAAAAAAATAAGTCTGAGTGATCTGGGAGAAGAAATAGTAACAAAAGGATTTGTTCAGAACAGTCAATATTTCATACTTTTCTGGGCTCAGCCTTGTTTCTCTCCTTTTAGTTAGTGCAGCTCTCTGCTGGGCGCCTCTTGGGAACGGAGGAAATTACATCCTACCTGATAATTAGCAAAGTTCAGAGCAAACTAAAATATGCCCCGCTCTCTTAGCTCCCCACCACTGGCAGCTTTCTCTTAGCAACTAATTAAGTCCGCCTCTGAGGTTTTCAGACAGCAATGGTGCTGGATGCTGCAACAGCAGAATTAAAAAACAAAAGGAAGAAGGATGGAAATGAAGAGTGAGAGTTCTTTTTTTATTATGTTTTTCCTTTTCATCTTTTTATACTGACAAATAAAATATGACAATGGTATTCCTGGAGGGAGTATTATTATTTCACACATGGATGCATTCTTCAAATAGAAATAACAGTGTTGGCCGCCATTACGCACAGTAGCAAACAGCGAAGCGCCCTCTGTCCATAATGTTCTTTAATTATTATAATGTCATCATCCATATCTGGCAATGTTGCATGAAAAGAAACAGCAGAGCACACCAGGTATTAAATGCAAATCACTAATCTCCCCACAGTTGAATGAAATCCCACTACACAGACGGCATTATTAGTGATGTTATCGTCACTGTTGCAAATCATATTGGAGAATTCTTATGCGAGACTTATAGAATGGGATTTGATGCGTGGTTTTACTTTCATATTTACTCGTGGTTTAAATACTCTAATAAGCCTTGTAATATTATATTTTTTCTGAGTCGTGCCAATCACCTCGGATGTTCAGAGAGGTGCGAGCGACGAGAACAAACACGAGATGAGAATTAGTAAAGAAAGTCTTCGTTTTTGTTTAATTATAATCTGTCATAAACCTTAAGTTAAACACTTGAATACAAGTTGCTCATTAGAGACACTTGAGCCACTGGGCCGCTGATGACGAGCGGTGTAAATGGAGTCGGCTTTAAAAGGCAACCCAACAGCCTCCTTGATAAGGCTCTTGGTTGCACTGAGACTGTTTGTGATGTGCAATCCATGAGAGACAGAGGAAGCAGGCAGGCAGGCAGTCATTATTTTCTCCACAATTACCTGAAGTCCTTGATAACGAGCAAAAAAAAATGCCATATAATTAGAAAAACACCAGCAACACCATTATTGTCAGGAGAACACAACAGTATAATGAAGCAATTATAAATGAGCAGCTTTGTGCTTGTCATTAATTTCTGCTTTTAAGGATGTGGAGATGAAGCATGGCTAAACGTCAGAGGGAGCTGGGATGATGTCGAGGTGGGTTAGGCTACGAGGAGAGCACTCTGGGGTGTGTGTGTGTGTGTGTGTGTGTGTGTGTGTGTGTGTGTGTGTGTGTGTGTGTGCGTGAGGCGCTGCGGCATGGACAGAACTGCTGGTGATGAGTCCACTAAGTCTCAGCATGGACAAAATGTCCACTGGGGGACACTTTAAACACGTTATAATAACCTTCTATCATGCAAGTGCAGCTAAAGCTTTCAGTCTGATATGTGTGTGTGTGTTTACAAATATGCACAGATGAGGACATGCAGGTTCCACTGCGGCCACAGACAGCAGCCGGATATCATCACACTGCATTCACGTTGTTTATTTTGTATCAAGTGGAAGATGCTCGGTTGCCAAATGAGAGGTAATGAGGAAGAGTACATGCTGGGCGAGGAGCTTGCCCTTTTCACATATCATCACAGAGATTGATCTCTCCTTCCCTTCCCCTCACTCGTATCTGCTCTCAATTGAGAGATTCTACAGTTGAAATTCATGCATATCTTCCCTTTGAAATGTATACTGTGCTCCTGACGCAGTCGCGCAATTAGGTAACGTGTTGCATTTCATTAAAAGAATTTCCTCCCAACCACTGAGTGGATTAGAGACACGTCTTTTTTTATTAATGAGCCTTTTTCCCTCTTTGATTTCTCAACATATTGAAATGAGTGGAGACAAGCTGGAATCCCAGTTTCCTCCTGATATGTCAGGGCTGCCGTGAGCTCAGTCGTTTGCCGCCTCAAAGGCATCAAACGGTAAAAAGGTGAGCAAATAAGAAAGACAGTGAGTGAGTGAAGTCACTCCACTTGGTGTATACAAGGAGTGCAACTCCAAAGCATTGTCCTCCTCAGTTAGAAATGCCATCTTATTAACACATCCTACAGCACACTTCATCACATTGTCTTGAGAAGGCAATTGTATGGAAGGGGCAATTAGGACAGAGAAGCTGTGAGGTTGCCATTATTTTAGAATTTAATGACCACGCAATACGGAGCTAGATGTAGAAATGAGAGCTACAATACTACAATTATGCATAATCTGGCAGATTTTACCGCACCCCCCACACTCCTCTTCCTTTCGCCTTGAATAAATTTACATGAAAATGCATCTCTGCCTAATTTATTCAGAAAAATTAGAATATACATTACAAATATTTCCATAGACGACATCGGCAACATGCAGTTGGGAATTTAATGACTTATTTCTTTGTATTTATGCTTATGGATTAGGTCGGGAGGGCACACCCTCCCCAGGCAGGTTTTCCTTTTTTTGAGAAAAAAAAGAGCAATAATTAAAAGCAGGTGTATATATTGATATTTATGTTCACATTTCTTTTCTTTCTCCAGCTGCGCTGCCATTCATTCTATAGGAACATGAAGCTTTCCGGCCTATAAGAGAGAGAATACACACTGAGGAAATGTGTGTTCTGCATGTGTGTGTGTGTGTGTATTTATGTGCTGTGAAACCAAGTGTGTGTGCCACTTGTAGTGGCAAGATGCATGAGTCTGGACACAACCCAAAAGCAGGGATTATTGACATGGATGCTCCACCATTAATAAGCCGCTGTATCCTTTGTGTTCGGGGTCGCCATTGCTGCAGTTAACTATAACTTGTCAAGGCTGCTCCAGCCGCACAATGCGTACCTCATGCATCTCCTGTCAGCAGGCATAATTCCTGGATGCTGGCACGCCGCTGATTTCTGCATAAGTGATGCGAGCCTTCTAGTAGAGTTAGGAGCACGAGTCTTTTGCCATTGAGAGATGTTCATCATTCTTGATCTGGCTCTGTCAAGACCTGGTGTTTTAGTGCCTCTCACGATTAGGCAGAATTGACAGGCCAAGAAGGCAGTGAATAGCAAAAATGTGTGGAACTAAGGGGGTGTGGTGTAGGCTGTAGGGTGAAGTGGAGTGTGGCCGCCATTTAATCTGCAATTTATCAGTTTAGGGTGCACCATGTAACATCAAGGAGATTACATTCTGGAGAGAAGGAGCTCTATCTCTCCTCCATCCCCTCCTCCTCCCCTATCTCCTCTCAAATGCTTCCTAATGTTGTCTGACGGCAGAACGCGGAGGACAAAGAGGGAGGACTGTCTTTATTGTCACCATTATTGTTTATGAAGCCCTTAATTAATATATAGCATTGTGGACTCCTCTGTGAGTAAGCAATGAAGTGCCAGCGAGAGAGAGACGGAGCATAAGAGGTTTGCTGCAGCGAGACAGGCTACATCTTTTATAGAGGCCGTTTGTCATCAGAAAAAGTTGGGCCAGATTTAACATGCACAAGCACACAGAGACTGCACGTGCATTCAAACACACACACACACACACTCACACGCTGCCATTGATGTCTGCACATGACCTCTGACAACACTGATCACGTTGGGCCAATAAATGCTTAATTGCCATTTTTCCGTTGGGCTGCTTTATTGATGTCATTTCAAAAGTGATTAATATGAACTGTTAACTAGCTGTTGCATTTAGGACTAAACAAAACTGAACTGGCATGTTGAATTATATTCATTTCTTAGATTTTACTCATATTTTTGCAGAGATAAAATTCATTTAAAAAATGTGATGTTATGGTACAATGACATTAAAATATACATCTTTGCAAATTTGCAATTTGAAGTCGACAGGCTGCAGGAAATAATGTCCAGTGTTGTGGGCTCGAAGATAAACGTGTTAATGCTCGGTTGTAGGAAACCTTTGTGCATGTATGAGCAGCAGGAGGACACAGGTGGAGGGGTTTTTTTTTTATAATTACACAAGTATCATAGTCAAATGAATCCAAGATATTTTCTCAACATTTGTGCTCCTTGCACATTCTCCGTGGTGTTTAGAAGGGCCGTTAACAAGGTCACTAACTATTAATATACACTGGTGGAGGAAACCAACGGCGTACTCAGTACTCCTTTATCTCGCGTTCTGGGAGGCAGAAACAGAAATATGAAGACGCTGGCTTACAGGAAGGAAACCCATGGCAGCCTGATATTAAAATGGTTCAGGAGTCAAGTAGAACAAGTCAAGTAGCTGGAGGGCAAACAAAAGAGAGCGAAAGAGGAAGGAAAGAACAGGTCATTCTTAAAAGCTAATGGACTGTCAATGGTCATATTGTAATATATTGAATATTATATTATGTTTGCTTCATGTGAAGACTTTGCTATTAGTCATTGGCTGTCTATTATTTAACATGTTTTTATTATCGTTGCTCTAAATAGTTTTGGTTAACCGAACAGAGATGTTACATATCATCATTTCACAACAGTGAGTTTTAAATTATAATGTTGCTTTTCTTTCCAAAAATAGTTTTTAGTTTCTAGATGTTTTTTTATTTTTTTTAAATAAACAACCCTCCACACATTTTTCTTTTACGTCGTGTTCCTACATCTCGCTAACCTTTTCCAGTGTGGAGTGTGTCTACCAGCTGCTGAGATCAGAGCTCGCCTCGCTGCAGCTTACAGTGCTGTCCACCAGATGGACTGTAGCCTGAATACCAGGCCATGCAGGGCTCATACCAAACACTCTCCTGTGTCTGGACACACAGAAAAAAGCATCCAACACCTGAGTAACAATATACCCGACAACTCTCCATTAGGGTGTGTATTTGTACATTTAAAATCACACTGTGGTGCAATGTATTGCTTCGTGATCACCGTTAAAGCAGCCGTTATTAAGCGCGCCTGTATCCCAAGGGTTTTTTATCCAGACAATTCAAGGAGGAAGTATCAGCACAGCCTCTCTCCAGCGACAGAGAGCTTGATCCATCCTGAAAGGGGGATTGAACTCTCACAAGATGAAGACATGACATCGTGGGCTTACTAGATGTCAATGATAGGACAGCTCACTTGTAGATCGGGCATGTTGCCAGCCAGCTCTCCCTGGGTCCTGAATGCTGCCTCTGAACAGGGGCCAACGACACAGATGACATCCAGGGAAGCCCGTCACCTGTTGCTTAAGGACAGAATAATCAAAGTGGGTCATACTGGGACGCTGGTCTCACAGTGTGCAAGGACTGATGTGTTCATCTAACGCATGTGTGTGTGTGTGTGTGTGTGTGTGTGTATGTTTCCTAGACTTGTCAGGGCAGCAGTCAGAGCTGAGCCCTGAAATCCACCCCAGTGACAGAGATCATCAGCATCAGCAGCAGATCTTCAGCCTGGATCATGTTCACAATGAGAGCTGTGCCAGGCAGTGACACCACTGCACTGTCCAGTTGTACAGAAAAATGCTGCCTGCCAACACATTTCTGAACATTGATTTAGAAACGTTCAAATTAACAAACGTGTGCAAGCAATATGAGCATTGCTCCGGGCAATAACAAAGGTGGTCGTTTTAATACAAACTATTTTATTGATTCACATGCATGCAGCTGAAATGTGTTATTGTTGCCCAACTCGCCCTTAAGGGATTTAGTTTTTCTTACGATCCACGCTTGACACTTCCCTAACAATATTACTTAATTGCAACCTCAATGAAACATGCATGCTTAATCAGGGAGGGAGTTTACTGTCGAATTTATGGAAATGCATGAAAGAGGCCTGTGTTAGTTGTAGGGTACACCTGCACTTGTCAAGGTACTCAAGTACGCTGGGTAATTGGCTGTTGATTGCTGCCATTAACATGTGATGGCTAAGTGCATCTAATTCCTGTTCTATTTCCGTGGTTCAATTTGATGTCACCACCCACTCTTTCTCTCGCAGGTGATTAGCTGTGCCTTTGAAAATTGTTCTTTTTCTAATGATATAAGCACAATATAAGGAAGGAGTGGTAGCCTCAGAAGCACCATTGTAACTGACACCTTTGCTTAATTGATATCCTTTGTGGTAAGCAGTAAAGGAAAACATGGGGAATGTCATTTATTACTATGTCTACTATTTTAGACTAGGTTTTATGCCACAATAAAAGTGCAAAGGGATGTCATAATCTATATATCTGTCCTTTGGAATGATGCTATAACATGACTGTTTGGGTTAGCATCATAGACTGTATATATACGGTTAGCATTTACTGTATTTCCATGGTTTAATATTGACTCTATAGCATCCTTTTAATGAACCAGAGCTATTCTGTTATTTGTTAGGAGACACAAATCTCCTTTGTCTTTGTCATTTAAGCTGACATTGTTACAGAGAATGGTGCTCACTTGTACTATTTGCATCTCCTACACTATCACCACCTCAAGGCACAGAGACTTGGTATCCCTTTGAGTTTTAATCTCCTCCTCTGCCTGCATACTCGCGGCTATTTCATTTAAGTTTTAATATGTGTATTTGACATTTTTGTTCATTTAGACCCCCCCCCCCCCCCCCCCTCCGCCACACTCTTAATTTAATTGACGTGCTGCTGCCTTGTGTTGTTTATTATGTCCTTTGTGACGATTTCACGCCAGCACTAGGAGATAAGTCCCAAAGAGATACATATGGACCTGCACCGTGCAGTATATGCGCGTGAGGGGTAGGAGCAGGGCGCGCGCGTGTGTGATGACACTTTTCACAAAAATGCCACGCGGAACCTTAGCCAACATTCTTATGAGCTAAGTAAGGTAATAATAATAATAATAATAATAATAATAATAATAATAATAATAATAATAATAATAATAATAATAATAATAATAAAATAAGTATCACTTATTTGCCTGTGCATTAAGCTTTAAGTGTGTTATACGTCCGTCCTACTAAATCAATAATAATAATGCTAACAATATCTTAATATTAATTAATTAGACGAATATCCACAATAAACAAAACAGATCCAGTTCCAGACAGCGGGTCCCATTGGTTTTAAATGTCAAGCCGTCGTGCCCCGTGGTGTTCTTTGTCTGAGCCGCTCTCAGATCAGATCTGCAGACCGTCGCCGGGAATGGTGCGTGTGCCATCTGCAGGACGCCGAGGGAGAAACACGCGCGTGTACAGTGGGCAGCATGTACAGTCAGTGAGGATTACAGTGCTGATGTTGTTCTTCCTGCGGCTGCATGGTCTTATGGTGTGTGTATAATGATCCTGGATCCCTGCTTTACACCCTTTATACCCTAATGAGTCCTAAAAACATAAAAGTTAAATATAAATAGTTTTATTCCAGGTAATGTTACACGAGGATGTGATTGTGTACTTTTAGTCCATTTTTTATTAATTATTTACTACATTTAATACTTCAATTTCAGTCCACCTTTAGTGATCCGTTACCACCGAAATGTCACAATTTATTATGAATTATTTTCCATTATGTATGAGTTGCAGTTGTATTGTTCTACTGTAAATAAAGTTACAAGATTTCTCATTGGTGTGTAATGTTAGTGGTAGGCCTACAGGAAGTCAGTTTGTCTGATGCTGAGCTGGTGTATGATACAGAGGGGGGGGGGGGCTCTTCTACTGTTCCACTACATCCAGGAAGTACCAGACCAACGTGTGAAGTCATGCACGAGCCCCGCTGGACTGATCATCTGTCTTTCCACAGCCATCTGGGTTGAGACCTCAGGCCTGTTTATGTCTTCAAGCAACAGAATGACATCAATATAAAACTCAAATGAATCTTCCTCACTTCATCCATCTGCCATCACCTGTAAAAACAAACTCCGCTGCACTTGAAGCCTGCTCTCATTTTTGGAATTAATATTACAAGTCATGTATTTTATGTTCACAAGCTGAAGAAATTAACCGCCAATATTAATACAGCATGTGGAGCAGCGCGAAGGCAAAACAAAACCCAAGCCTACTCGCATCTCAAATCAGCTAAGTGTCACATAGTCAGAAGATCAAATCTTT